>NW_028249225.1:0-192285 GCF_964263255.1 Lissotriton vulgaris
TTATTGGCTCAAAAAAGCCTCATTCAATGGGTCCTGAGCAATCTGTGGCCTGCCCAGACTGTAATTCAGCCCCCTGCATTATCGCTAATCCATCAGGAAAGAAACCACCTCCAACGCGGAATGCATACCAGGGAAGCCTACTTGTTATGCCACTGCAACCGCGAGAACAACCAGAAGATGAGTAGCTAGATCCTCTCATGAAAGGTGAAGTGGCTCTCCAACACGCCATATCAAAGGAGATCTTTTCTTTGTCAGACCAAAAGCAATCTGTAAGAACACAGCCCAAGAATGATGGCCTCTATGCTCTACAAGAAGGATGCAGATTCAGTTCTCTAGATCAATGGCGCTCCAATGCACCTTGACAAAAGTGCTATCCAAACCTGCTAGAACACAACTAGACTCAACCGCCCATTAAAGGAACATTCTGGAACAATCAAAATTTGCCACAGATAAATGTATAAGCTCCTGACTGACTTATCTGCAAAATATCTTTTATTAGCCATTCTGACAGAAGTGACCGAAATAAAGACCATCTATTCAAAACATTCATTTGTAGCACCCTAGCCGGAAAGCAGACAACAAAGTCGACACGATTAGCACTCTAAACAAGGCTCGTGGTGCAGTGGATGGCTGTCACTCAACTAGAAGAAGTAGCTACCACTGTCATAGTGAAGCAAGGGAACCGGCTTAAGCCATTAGCAAGGGAGTCTGAGTATTTAGAAAATAGAACAAGATGTGCCAATCTACTTTTATTAGGAATCCCAGAGGAGACCAAGTGATCCAATTGAAAAGCACCCGTAGGAAAACATTGATTAAAGAGTCTCCAAACTGATGCAAGAACGCTTTGTGGAAGATGTATCTGCTTTTTCCTTTTGATCTTACTATAGCTTGCCTTCTAATATAACAAAAGCCAGTGCCCTTCCTAGAAGAATCATTTTCTTTTTCTGGACTACAAGGACAAAGAAAAAGTGCAAGGCAAAGCACTAGAAAAAAGACGTGTAAGTACTCCAGTGGACTACACAGTCTCTGTATTTCCTAATCTGACTCTTGGCATGGGAGAAAGCGGAAAATAGATGCGAACGCGATGCAGACGACATTCGCTTCCATTGATCATTTCACAGCTTTAACTACCCAGAAGGTCACCCCGGCCACTCCAAGTCTGAAGCATATTATAAGGGGAGCAGCCTGCTCCTTGAAATGATATCCAGGATCTGTTAGAACCCTTTTAGGGGGCAGATTTACAAGCCCCTTGCGCCACTTTTGCGTCACTTTTAACATGGGAAAAGTGACGCAAAATTGGCGCAAGGGGCTTGTAGATATGTCCCCTAGATGTCTAGGTGTTCGAGTCCACTCCAGAGCAGATCAATTACATAAACTAAATCATGTCCTGTTACTGAAGGAAGTAAAAAGAAACTTGAGGTTTGGCATAAAATACCTCCTACACTGATTGGCAGAATGAATCTCATCAAAATGGGCACTCTACAACAGTGCTTATTAAACTGAGCAATATGTTTATATGGTCGAACTACAAAAGTTGTGTAAAACCATAATGGCTTTGTTGGTCTCCCCAGCTTAGCATCTGGGCCTTACCTGATGTGGAAAAGAATTATTTTGCCACATCAATTGAATATGTACATGATACTGATTAATAAAGAATGACCTAACGAAATATATAACAGAATACTTAAAGAAATGGTCCATCTAAGGCTTTTTTTTCGGTTCAAGCATCCAAGATTAAAAAAAAAAGTCGATTCAATGTGCTTGTGAACATGACCATGATGTTTGAAGAGATTAGAAAAATCGTTCAGATCCCAGTGTATGCCACTAATTACCCACGTTGTGGGGATAATCTGCATTTAGGAGCACGAAAAAAAGCATCAGTCCTAGACACCGTAATACAATATAATAAAAATATGTAGGTAGGACCAGATAAAGGTAGGAGTGAATCCTTCGTGTACACCTCTCGATTCACAATTAAATATAACAAACAGGAGGGTTCCAGAGTAAAGCGCGTGACTGTATAGTTTTATTTAGCATGTGACCTTGCCTAGAATTTTAACAACGAATAATCCAGAAATGTAGTGACGAAGAAGGCGCATAGTGAAATCCCCCAAATCATTTTTATAGAAGACAGAGCTCAAAATCTGATCTGTCATGCTTCTTTGGCAGTTTGGCCACCAGATGGCAGCAGAACCCTACTTTAGGATGGAAACGAGCAGCTGATGGTATTATTTCTAAAACTACACATTTTGAATATAGATTCGTCGTGTTAAGCTTATTAACACCTAAATCTGCTACTTTTTACTAAGGGCCTGATTATGCGTTTATGAATGGGATACTCCCTCACAAACGTGAGGGATATCCCGGCTGCCATATTACATGTTCCAAAGGAAATAATGGAATTGTAATTTGGCGGACGGGATATCCGTCACGTTTGTTTCGGAGTAACCAGTGCTTTAAATGCGCCAGTACTGTCCGGTACAGAGTACTGGCACTTCTCGAGAGAAATGTAATACTTTTAATTGGAGAGTAACAACACTTCTTGGAAACAAGCAGGTAGTATTGCCTTTCCTCACCCTTAAACATCCCTCAGTCACTGGCCTAACTAAACTTGATGGGGTCCCTCTGCAAGGTACGAGGAAGCCCACCCCCCTCCGGACTCAAACAGGAGGTCTCTGGCCAGAGTACTGGGCTGAGGTGGCCTCCTGGACCTTGCTCCCCCCTCCCTACTGTGGGGGCCTGTGTTACGCCACTGCCCTCGGTTAAATGTACATGTTCAAGTTCAAGTTCAGGAATTTATATAGCGCACTACTCACCCAGAGGGTCTCAAGGCGCTTGGGGAGGGGGTTCATTATTTATCGAATAGCCAGATTTTAAGTTCTTTTCTGAAGGAGATGTGGTTCTGTGTAAGGCGGAGGTGAGTGGGGAGTGAGTTCCAGGTCTTGGCCGCCAAGTAGGAGAAGGATCTACCTCCCATGGTGGATCTTTGGATACGCGGAACTGCGGCGAGGCCTTGATTGGAGGATCTTAGTTGGCGGGTGGGTGTGTAGAAGGATAGTCGAGTGTTGAGGCATTCGGGCCCTTGTGTGCGTGGGTGAGGAGACGGAATGTTATTCTCTTGTTGACGGGAAGCCAGTGGAGGTCTTTCAGGTGGCTGGTAATGTGATCTTGGCGAGGGATGTCCAAAATGAGTCTCGCTGATGCGTTTTGGATGCGTTGGAGTTTTTTCTGTAATTTGGCTGTAATTCCGGCGTATAGGGTGTTTCCGTAGTCTAGTCGTCTCGTAACCAGTGCGTGGGTGACAGTTTTTCTTGTCTCGGCGGGGATCCAGTGGAAGATTTTTTTGAGCATACGAAGTATGTTGAAGCAGGAGGATGAGACGGCGTTGAATTGTTTGGTCATCAAGAGTGAGGAGTCTAGGATGAAGCCAAGGTTACGTGCGTGGTCTGTGGGTATGGGTGCTGAGCCCAGATCCGAAGGCCACCATGAGTCGTCCCAGGCAGAGGGGGATGATCCTAGGATGAGCACTTCCGTTTTGTCTGAGTTAAGTTTTAGGCGGCTGTTTTTCATCCATACGGCTACTTCTTTCATGCCTTCGTGAAGATTGGTTTTGGCGGTGTTGGGGTCTTTGGTGAGGGAAAGAATCAGCTGGGTGTCGTCAGCGTAGGAGATGATGTTAAGGTTGTGTTGACGCGCAATGGAAGCGAGTGGACTCATGTAAACGTTGAAGAGGGTGGGACTGAGTGATGATCCTTGTGGTACACCGCAGATGACTTCGGTGGCCTCTGATTTGAATGGGGGAAGTCGGACTCTCTGAGTTCTCCCAGCTAGGAACGAGATGATCCAGTCCAAGGCTTTTCCTTTTATGCCGATGTTGCTGAGGCGTTGTATGAGGGTGCTGTGACAGTCAGTGTCTAAGGCGGCGGAGAGGTCGAGTAGAATGAGGGCCACTGTTTCTCCGTTGTCCAGTAGTGTTCGGATGTCGTCTGTTGCTGCGATGAGGGCAGTTTCGGTGCTGTGTTTGGCTCGAAAGCCGGACTGTGAGGGATCGAGGGAGTTGTTGGATTCGAGGAAGGCGGCGAATTGGCTATGGACGGCTTTCTCGATGACTTTGGCCGGGAATGGGAGGAGGGATATGGGGCGGTAGTTTTTAAGTTCAGAGGGGTCTGCTGTGGGTTTCTTCAGGAGGGCGCTAACTTCGGCATGTTTCCAGCTTTCTGGGAAGGTAGCAGAGTTGAAGGAACAGTTGATGACGTCACGGAGATGGGGTGCGATGATGGAGTCTGCTTTGTTGAAGATTTGGTGGGGACATGGGTCGGTTGGCGAGCCAGAGTGGATGGAATTCATTAGGCGGATGGTGTCTTCAGTGGTGATTGGGTTCCAGGCGCTGAGGTTGTTAGAGGGCGGTTTAGGATCTGAGGGGGTGGAGAGGATTGTTCGTTGGAACTGTTTTCGAAGCTGTTCTGTATGTCGGCAATTTTGTTGTAGAAGAAGGAGGATAACGAATCGCAGAGGTCTTGGGAGGGAGTGATGTCGTTTGAGGCTGCGGTGGGGTTGGTGAATTCTTTGACGATGTTGAATAGTTCCTTGCTGTTATGGGCGTTGTTGTTGAGTCGATTCTTCGATGTTGATTTCTTGGTGGATCGAATCAGCTGGTGGTGTTTACGGGTGGCTGCCTTGAAGGTGGTCATGTTGTCGTTGGTTGGATTTTTTCTCCATGTTTTCTTGAGAGTACGGCATAGCTTCTTGAACCAGGGGGCCTTTTTGCTGTCTTGTTTGGTGTGATGGTTTTTCAGGGGTGCTAATTCGTCAGCGCTGTGAGTGATCCATTGTTTGAATTTGATGGCAGCTTGGTTTGGGTCCGATGAGAGGGCGGGTGGGTTTTGGTTGAGCGTTGTGAGGAGTTGGTCGGTGGTGATTTTTTTCCATTTTCTTCGGGGAATAGGTTGTGGGGGGTTGTGGGTCGAGGTGGTTTTGTAGCTGAAGTGAACACAACTGTGGTCCGTCCAATGGAGAGCTGTGGTGCGATGGAAGGAGATGTGTTTGCTGGAGGTGAAGATTGGGTCGAGCGTATGTCCGGCTACATGGGTGGGGGTGTCAACAAGTTGTTTGAGGCCTAGATTGGCCAGGTTGTCAAGAAGGGTGGTGGTGTTGCTGTCGTTTTTCTTTTCCAGGTGGAAGTTGAGGTCTCCCAGTAGAATGTAGTTCTCGGAGGCGAAGGCATGTGGACTGATGAAGTCAGTGATGTCTTCGCTGAATTGTTTACGGGTTCCTGGAGGCCTGTAGATGAGGGTGCCTCTGAGTGTGGTCCTAGGGTCGGTGTGGATCTGGAAGTGGAGGTGTTCGGCGGTTGTAAGGTTATTGTCGGAGCTGGTCGTGATTTTGATGATGTTCTTATGGACGATGGAAATGCCTCCTCCTGTTTGGACGGTGCGGTCTTTTCGGATGATCTTGTAATTGTCCGGATGGCTATGGTGATGTCGGGTGTTGATGATGCGTTCATCCATGTTTCAGTGAGGAAGGCGACGTCCGGTGATGTAGTGTCAAGTAGATCCCAGAGTTCGGTGGCGTGTCTGTGGACCGAGCGGGTGTTCAGCAGGATGCACTTCAGGTGGTTAGAGTCGGAGCTGTGTTTGGTGTTAGTGGATGTGGTATGGGTCTTGATGCTGGTAAATTTGAGGGAGTGGCAGGCAAAGGGTCCATGGGTGAGTCCTGGGGCAGCTACGCAGCATAGAGGTGTGCGTCCTGGGTTAAGGGCTAGGAGGGTGGTGGCGTCATACGTTATGCTGGGGGGGTGCGCTTTGCGGGGACCAGGGGGTCTGGCGCTGGGCACGGTCCAGGCGCGGACGGGCGTAGACGGGCTTACCTTTGGCGCACCTTCGGCACGAATGGGGAGCGACCGCTGCGCGTGAACGCTGCGCGCGAACGCATCTGTCATAAGTGGAAGGAGGGAGGGGAGGGGCGAGGGCGGGTCAGCCGGGAGGCGGGAGCGGGGCGGAGATGGGGTCAGGGAGGCACAATAACAACAACAAAATGGCCGCAGGCCGAGAAACGAAACCGCAATTGGGGTATTATCAATAATGCGATGTCTAATCAAGTGGCGGCGATAACGTCGAGCACAATGGGAACAACAGGCAGCACAGCGCAATACAAACAATTCTAAAAGCGCACTTAGGAACCCTAGCGCTGCGATGTACTTATGTTCAGCAGGCAGGCAATCTAGCGATGATAACAATCTGGGCAAGCAGAGAGCAGTCTAGCTTTGAAGCGCTACGATACCGGGTGGCAGGCATGCTGTAGGGCAGGGAGCTGTGTGAGGAGCGGCCGCCGTTGATGGAATCAGGGTGGTCACAGCGCTATGAGCGGCGGAGCGACTGATAGTATCTGTGGGAGGGCGGGTCAGCCGGGAGGCGGGAGCGGGGCGAAGATGGGGTCAGGGAGGCACAATAACAACACCAAAATGGCCGCAGGCCGAGAAACGAAACCGCAATTGGGGTATTATTAATAATGCGATGTCTAATCAAGTGGCAGCGGTACAGTCGAGCACAATGGGAACAACAGGCAGCACAGCGCAATACAAACAATTCTAAAAGCGCACTTAGGAACCCTAGCACTGCGATGTACTTATGCTCAGCAGGCAGGCAATCTAGCGATGATAACAATCTGGTCAAGCAGAGAGCAGTCTAGCTTTGAAGTGCTACGATACCGGGTGGCAGGCGTGCTGTAGGGCAGGGAGCTGTGTGAGGAGCGGCCGCCGTTGACACTTGTTAACTGTCTGGTGACATTCTTGTCACACCTCTCCATAACCAAAGTTATTTCTTATATTTCTTAGGCTGCAAATCATATAGCTCTGACTACCTTGCTATAGACAGATCAACTCAAACTTCACACAGCAGAGCTAACCCTCAAGTTACAGTGATGTGAATACCTACACAGCTTCTTTTGCACGACTGCTAAAATATCAGCTTGATCAATGAGTGACATTCACAGGATCACAACAAAAATCAGCAAGGTGCTGGGAACACCCTATCTGAAGCTCGGCCTCTGAGGTGTCTTTCGCTCCCTGTGCCCCTCCCCTATTTTCCGTTGGATGATGAAACGCGATGTTCAAGTTATATTCCACTTGAGTCTTTTGATGGCAATTATTATATGTATTTATTTTGAGGTTTATTTATTTTTGAGATTTATAAAGCGCACAAATACCCTTGGGTGTCTCGGCGCTAAGGACAGCGGACATGTACCATATAACAGAGAGCTTACTGATTGAACAGCCAGGTTTTTGTCCTTCTTCTAAAGACCAATAAGAACTGGCTGGATCTAATCTCAGCTGGACGGGTGTTCCAGAGTTTTGCCGTGGCCACTATGAAGCGCCTATCACCCCAAGAGGCGGTTCTTGTGCGCGGGACCATCAGAAAGTTTGCTGTAGAGGAGCGGAGGGCCTTGCAGGGAAGGTAAGCTTCTAGAGCTTTGTTGAGAAACAGAGGTCCAGAATTGCTGGATGCTTTATAGACAATGCATAGAGCTTTAAACTTTATACGGTTTCTCACAGGGAGCCAATGATTTTGTCGAATAATGTGGGAAATAGATTTGTGTTTAGTGGTTCCGGATAACATTCTGGCTGTAGAGTTTTGAATAAGTTGGAGTTTATGGATGACTTTGTTTTGGGCATTCATAAGAAGACCATTACTGTAGTCAATGGTAGACATTACTAGAGTACTGACTAATGTTTTTCTCGCATTTAGGGGTAAAAATGGCAGTAGCTTTTTTATCATTCGTAACTGGTGGAATGAAGATGATACCACAGAATTGGCGTGGGGTACAAAAGACAGCCTGTCATCAAATATGACGCCCAAGTTTCTGAGCTTGGTGACTGGAACAGGTGGGGGACCCTGCGAGGATGGCCACCAGCTAGGATACCAAGGTGGCAATAACTTACCGAGTATCATTATCTCTGTTTTCTCAGAGTTCAACTTGAGACAGTTGGTGGTCATCCAGCTACTGATGGCAAGCATGCCCTTCTGAAAATTAGCTGCTACTATGTCGCCATCATTATTAACAGTGAGCACCAATTGAGTATCATCGGCATTGGATGTAAGGCCCATCCTATGTGATTTAATGACTTTACATAGGTCCGACACATAGATGTTAAAAAGTGTCAGACTTAAAGATGATCCTTGAGGGACTTACTAAATGTAAATAGAGCAGAAACGGATAAATACCCCGAAAAACTTTTTGCATATCGAAAGAACAGAAATTTGAAAGACTAATTGTCAGATCACGTATGCCAAGAACAAAAAGAGCCAATACAGAGAAGTATTGAGGGCATGCTACCTGTTCAAGGCAACTTCAAATGTGATACATGTAAAGTGTGCCCAATTGCAATAGAAACAAAGACATTGAATTTTAATGAACAAACCATGGTATCAAAAGGTATGACTAATTGTAAAACTTAAAACATAATATACTTGCTGATTTGTCCTTGCAATAAAGGCTATGTAGGAGAAATATCACGCAGTATTAGTGTCAGATTAACAGAACATATGTCTGCCATTAGAACAAAAAAACTGTCTTCTCCTATGGTAATACACTTCATAGAAAATAACCACACTCCTGATGAGATACACTGGTTTATCATTGAA
Organism: Lissotriton vulgaris; assembly: GCF_964263255.1. Lineage (NCBI taxonomy): Eukaryota > Metazoa > Chordata > Amphibia > Caudata > Salamandridae > Lissotriton > Lissotriton vulgaris. Next base: position 8,640 of record NW_028249225.1, read on the forward strand.
AAAATCTTACCTAAGACGGACAATGTACAGATAAAGTAAGAAAAAATCTGAGTTTTTTTGGACTTTTTTATTGGATACTGTAAAAAATGGCTTGAATCAAGATATTCCATGGGAACAAGCAATTATCTAACAATTGGGTTGAAAATGTACAATTTGTGTGTTTCTCTTCTCTTTTTTCCCGCATCATTTATCTATATGATAAATGCGGAGTTACATACATGAAATCATATTTCAGGAAACATACTGTAATAACAACATGGCCACTACAGTTTTCTGCAAAAGCCCATCTTCTAGTTTAATATCATTCTTGAGCTTCAAAGCCTCGCTTTCATGTATTTAAAACAACCCATCTTTTCATCGAGTAAGATGGCAGCTGCTTTTTTCTCCACAATAGTCCAATCGTTTAGCACTATGTTTCTAGCTATATTATTCGCCTCCCTTACTTTACTGGAAGCTAAAAAAAGCGTGCAAGATTTTTACCTTCTTAACCAGAGAGGAGGTTTACTCGCATCTTTCGGGTCGGATCAACGAAGCAAGATGTACTTCGTTATATACGCACAGAGACCAGCTACATGAAGGTATAATGATGTCATAAGGTGATTTTCAGATTCAATCAATCAAATTAGTCTTTATTTTGACTTTTTTAGTCATAAAAGACAGACATTAACATATTAAAAAGCACAATTCATTAACAGTACCTGATATTTGAAATTGACAGGGAAAAACAGTTCAAATTAATATTGGCACTTACATTCATGTTATACCAACTCGACCAGTTAAAAAAATAAATAAGTACTATATTTTAATAAAAACATTAAAATTATTCAAATTGGAATGCCGCAAAAATGCCACTGTAAATTTTATAGGGGCTGCAAGGCTTTCAGTTTACCACTACGGATTGTCCACATCCATTTTAAGAATTTAGCAATCGCAATCACCATAGTGTCTGAACAGTCAGTTTGCAATATCCTTAATGCTACGGGCCCAGTCTGGATCCCCTTTTGGATGCAGATCGACCTGATCCATTTACAGCGAGGAGCATTATACTCAGGGCATGCAAAGAGGACATGAGCTATTTTCAGATTCAGTTAACTACGATCACCATATTTAATTGATAACGGCTCTACGCATTTTTGCTTTACTTTCAGAGCCCTTGAGGATTTTTGGCTCCCAAATATATTGATGACCGGCTCACCTATTGTTTGATCGTGCGACTAACAATTTATTAGATCAAGAGGACTTTTAAATAAAAAAGTAGGCCATTGTCATGATATAGCTTAAAACTATGCCGTAACTATTTGAAAATAAATGCAGTAACATATTACATTTGTTGATGTTAATTTTAGATGCCTATGGCCGTGCAGCTATTATTCTACCTAAAGACTTATCAACACTGTTGGGGGTTTGCAAGAGCACTTGCTGGGAGGAGCAGACTAGCGCCTTGAAACACAGAACAGCGCTACAACTTGCCGGACTCGCTTTGCTTGTGCCGCTGCGGCCTTTGCACCGGGAGATAAGATCACTGCCTGGGCTGGAGACCCCATGTGGTATCTGGGGCTAATCAACAATGTACGAGACATTCCTGAGGGGCGGGGAGTTACGCGGTAGGGACTGCAAGTCCCAGGAGCCCCGGACTGACGACCTGCACCTGGTCCTGTCTGCCCTGTGAGCCCCGCCCACTGGACTCTGGGTGCTCTCTATATATTGGACTTTGCCTGCCGCTGCACGGGAGCGCCGGGCAAAGGCCGGGCCATCTGTGGCCATCCGGGGATGTTGAGGGACGGGACGGGCCACCCTTCTAACACTCACGGACCAGCAATCATGGGTAAGCCCAAATTGCCATCTCCCACTACTGGAGGGGGTTTTAAGGCCAAAGTTCCCCGAAATTCTGAGAGCATCATCTCATATCTGACTACCGCGGTGGGGGCCCTGAACACTGAAATAGCTAACACAGAACGTGAATTAGGCTTGGATCTTACTAAAATCAATACCCAAGAGGGAGAGGGAGAAGTAATTGAGAGCCTAGCCGCAGGCCAGGTGCCCCTGGAGCCTAGGATCATAATTGAACACCCTAAGACTATTGTAAAAACTAACCCTACCAGATTAGCTGATCCGGCCCCGGAAAACACTACTACCATTACGCCTGCTAATCTCACTCCAGGGGATGGACCAAACCAAGCCAAGAAACAGGGAAAGAGACAGCATAAAAGAGGGAAGTCCCAAAAAACTGATATGGCGGAAAAAGGAACACTGAGCTCCCTCGAATCTACAATCAGGGATATGCTGGAGAATATCCTTACAGAGAAAGTGGAATCTACATTGACGTCAATTGCTAAAGACATTATTGACACCCTGAATGAATGTGTTGCAGGGATCCTAAAAAAATGTAAGCGTCTGAATGCCTTCTTATTAGCCAAGGAGTCACCCACTTTTGTGTTTAAGGGCAACCCTACGACATTACAGGGGCCACAGAACCCCCAACAAGTAACTGGGAGGCCCAAGAGTATACTGCTATTGATTAGTAAGGAAAAGGTTTCAACAGTGATTCCTTGTAGCACTGCTCCTCAACAGGCAGGACACTCCATAGAGGGGTTAGGGGCGGTGCGCTCTCCTTCTGTAAGGGAACCGGATGTTAGGAAGGCCCAGCCAAAGGAAAAAGCCACAGTCCACCAACCCACGATCAATCTCCCCCCGGAAGCTGCCCCTTTGTTGCCATTATAGTCAATGTTCCCCCCTTGGAAATGGGAGAGAGGGAATCCTCTGAGTCTCTATTAAAAAACATCAAAACCTGGTGCAATGAAAACTGTACAGGGGAGAAAAACATATCTTCCAGAATTCTAACGGGAAGACGTGTGGGATGGCTGGGCCGCTCTAAAAAACAGTTGAAGGGGGATTGTCTGATTGTAAATTTTGATAATCTGAATGAGGCTTTACGACTTTTCTGGGATGCATCTTATCTGGATAATTTGGACCAAGGGATCCGAGCACTCCCATTGGGTTTCTTTTATTCAAACTCCAGTTCACGCATCTTAGAAGAGAGGGCCAACCAAGCGAGGAGTGAATCTACTTGGAAGTGTCCACTCCGGAATTCTCCCGTGTCAGATAGAGAGAGAACAGACATATAGCTGGACTACTATTAATACAGCATTACGCCCTAAACCACGCAGTGACTCTGGTACCCAGAAGAGGGAGGTTTTGGCCCTTCAAAACCGCTTTTCACCCTTGTTGCAGGTGGGAGAGATAGATTGACTTATAGGCTCTTCTAGGGGGCCTCAAACACTTGACCTAAAAGTAGCAACTGAGACTGGGGGTTTGGAGAATAAGGTAAACATTTTGAGCTGGAATATTGCAGGTCTACGCTCAAAAAAGGAAGATAACAGCTGGCTAACTTATGTCAAGCAGTATGACATTATAGCGTTTCAGGAGACCTGGGATAGGGGGTGTGATTTCTGGGTCACGGGCTACACGTCTTTTTTTGTTCCAGCATGTAAAATGACAGTAGGGAGAGATAAAGGGGGTTTTATGCTCTTGTTATCGGTAAAAGTATTCGGGTCGGCGAAAAAGTTAGACTCTACCTCCCTAAACCACTTGATAGTGGGGATTAGCTTGCCAAATGACACCAAATAATTACTTATTAATTTTTATAATTCCATGGTAGATGGATCTCAAAATGAGCATCTCTGCTCACTGGAATTGTTTTTTAAAATATACAAGGAGAATCAATCCACTTTTGTACATTATATTTTGATGGGAGATTTTAATACTCATTTATGTAATCTAATTGTCAGTTTGAAGATAGGGAAGGCCCCGTAAACTCAGTATACCAACATTTTGAACATAGTCCAAAAGGTGAAGAACTGGAGGCCTTATTTCAAATATTGATCTGTATGAACCTGGGTTACAGGATAGGAACGACCGTGTAGTAACATATTCTGCTAGGAATTCTGAATCTATTATTGATTATATATTTATATCTCCGGAATTGTTAAGTTTCGTGATTTACTATAATGCTGTGTTATCAGCTTTTAGTGATCACAATCCGGTAGTCTTGGAGTTGGATAATAGTATTAAATTCCTTAACAGAACGGCCAACATAGTAGCAGAAACTGCGTTAATACCCAAAGATCAAGGGAGGAGGTTAAAGTGGAGTAAAGTAACTCCCGTAGACTTCTTTAATACCCTAAATATGAAAGCTGACATTGAGTTAAATATCTGTTTGGACTCCTCTAGTATGGGGATGGATAAAATCTCCTCATATGAAACCATTTGTGCCCTAGTGGCCAAAGAACTCACTGTAAATACCCGACCAAAAAACCCCTTGGCTAAGGGATGGTTTGACAGCAAGTGTTCCAGAGCTCATAGTATGCTCATTGGGGCCCTTAAAAAGACCCCTAGAGATAAATTGTAAGTAATAAGACTTAGGAGGAAGTATAAAACTATAGTGCAGGCTCGCAAAAGTGATATAAAAAAGGAAGCTTGGGCAGCATTAATGGATGAAGCGACAATGAGGGACAGCTCCAGTTTCTGGGCTATTGTTAACAACCCATTGTTCTCTGGTATTGAGAACGGCACACTAGAAGTTAACATTAGTGAGAAGGATTGGTTAACTCATTTTGAAAATATTTATGGCACTAATCTGGAATTAGAACCCTTTGTGGTATCTGACTTAAATCCTCTGTGGCCAGCACTTTCTTTTTTGATTGAGGAAGTTAGGAAGGCAATCGAGAATACAGCGGGTCAAAAGGCACCTGGGCCCGATGGTGTGCGGGCGGACATGTATAAAGCCAATCCCGATTTCTGGGCCAAATTACTAACAAATGTATTTAATGCTTCAATAACATCTGGGTTTCCAGGAACATGGTCACGTTCAACCATCATCCCTGTGTTTAAAAAGAGCCATAGAGGGGACCCTAGGTGCTACAGGCCCATATCGCTCCTAGACTCATCCATAAAAATTCTAGGGAAAGTGATTTTAGCAAAAATAGAAGATTGGGTTGTAGAGAAAACTATTCTGTCCAGCGCCCAGTTTGGGTTCAGAGCGGGTAGAGGCACCGAAGATCAGTGTCTCAACCTGCATTTAATATTAAACAAATATACGGTTGCCTCTAGAGGATCGGTCTACCTGGGGTTCATGGACTTGTCCACAGCCTTTGACCTAGTAAACAGGTCTAGGCTGTGGACTATGCTCATGGACCTAGAGTTGGATCAACCTCGGTATATTTCCTGGCAGAGCTACACAGGGACTTATATGTCTCAATAAGAATGACACAGGAGGGCAAATGTACTGCAAGGTTTAAGTCAGGTAGAGGGGTACGCCAAGGGTGTATATTAGCCCCCATGCTATTCACCCTTTATATAAATTCACTGGAAGATTCCTTGGGTAAGGCTACACTTGACATACCGCGTATGGAATAGCTTCAGCCTTCACCCACTCCTTCTTACGCCTTGTCAAAACGCAGCTCAATGTTTCTCCTCTTACCCCTGCCTTAAAACAATCCCAGGTTTGTCCTACGGGCGCAGTACCATGATTAATTTCCCAAAAGAACTTAATCCAACCTTCCATATGTTTCTGATATTCAGTATCTTGAAAAAGGCTCCGCTCAAAAGTCCACGTTGACCTCTTACTCTGTATCTGAGGAATCCTGACTGTCAATACTAACGGACTATGATCAGAAATGATCCTAGGTTGTTTTTCAATCAATGAGCCAGAAATAAATGCCCTTGAGATTAGGAAATAGTCCAACCTAACCAAAACCTGATGTGGTGCCGAAAAAAAAGTGCTACTATCTACAAAGGGGTGTTGTATCACCCAGGGATCCATCAATGAGTTATGCTCAACCATACTGGCAATAGCCCTATATACTTTTCTCTTCTTTCCAACATACCCCCCTCCTGTATTCAAAAATGAACTTGTAGGATCATGCATATTAAAATCTTCGCAGCATATCACTGGTTCAGGCCACTGGGCTAATTCTACATCCATAAATTGCCATATCTCGGGATCATCCTCAGTAGATCCATACATAGTTACCAGCGTTAACCTGAGACCTTTAAAGCATAGTTCCGCCATAGCCCATCTCCCCCATTGATCCTCCTTCTTCCTTTGAACTACCACATCCCTTCTTCTCCCTAAAATTGCCACCCCTCTTGTCCTAGATCCTTGCCTACTAGCTGCTAGTACATCGAACCCCAGCTGATTCATTAAATACATCTGCGTTTCTTCTATGTGTGTCTCCTGTAAACATACTAGATCCGCTTGCAAAGTTCTGAGATAGGCTGCTACTTTTGACCTCTTCCTTGGGTCATTTAGGCCACATACATTTATTGAAACTACCTTACAAGACATTGAGAAGTATCATAAAGAACTCACCTGCATATCCAACTTGTGTTAACACTTCCATCAATTGTGCTTATCCAATCACCAATATCCCTTCTATCTTTTCTACCCTTAGAACAGACAACAAAATACATGAAAGAAATGTGCGCTAAGGAACTTAACCATCCTACAATCTGATACTGATTTTCAACCCCCTCCCCCACCCTCTCCACCCTTTCTGACCCCCTCCCCCCCTTACAGGCAAATAGGTCAACAATGACCTATGTGTGGCCGCTTCTGGGTTGCGTTAGTTTCACCCCTCTCCCACCCTCTCCAATATCCCCCCCCCCTTTGGCCGCTCTTGTACCACATTCATTGGCCCATAGTACAACTCCAACAGCAGTCCTAGAAAAATTACATTTTCCCTACAACCTCCTATTTTTCCCCCCCAGCTCCTGGATGAACTGCTGGGCTTTAACTTCCGACATACACATCCTAACTCGTGCTGCCTTCAGTCCCAAGTTTTCCTGGCACTTTTGAGCGCGAGTTCAGTGGAGCGTTTTCATCGCCGCTAACTATCTTCCCCTTTGAGTCAGTTTTTTTCCTTGCCGGGGGTGCGATCACCTTCCTGATTGCACCCGGATTCTTCATTGGCACCAGAGTCTTTTGTGATGCAGGTGTCTCCGGCTCAGTAGGGGTCGTTTTCGTGACCTCAATCCCATCCTTCGCCTTCACTTTGTCGGTCCTCGCAGGCCTAAGGGGCATTTTCAGGAACAGTGAGAAGGCTAAAGCTTTAATTATTCGGTCGGATGCAGCCTTGACGTGTGGCAGCAAGCTACTTACAAGGAACCTTAGTTTACTTTTGAGCCTGACAAGCTCACAAATCACACTGCCTTTAAGCCAGGCACCAAATGGCTGCGATGTAACAACGGATACGCACTCTCCTGCTCCAGCAAAAAGAGAATCATAGGCCATCAGGGGAGTCTCGTGCTATCGCTAAAGTATTCTGCTACTGCTTACTGGTGGGAGAGAGGTTTGGTGCGACCGCTCACCACAACCCTCCCGCGGCCATCTTGCCTCCCTGACATACCGCATATGGGAGGAATTTCAATCCCAGTACTCCTTTACGCGGACAATGCCGTCTTATTGGCACGGACTCAGTTAGACCTCCAAAGATTACTGAATTCTTTTGGGGATTTCATGACATCACTGGACCTAGTGATTAATAACAGAAAGTCGCATGTCATGTCTGTGGGAGCAAGAAAAAATAGTATTAACTCCTTCTACTGTAATGGTCGAGCTATTTCTAGAGTTAAGGTCTTTACCTATTTAGGGGTGGTATTCGATGACAGAGGCACCTGGGCCCCACAATTTTCAGCCAAGGCCAATGTGATAAGAAGATCCTCTGCTGCTATACTAGGCTTCGCAAAACATCTAGGAGGGAAACCTATTGAAGCAATTTTATCCATTTATAGGGTGAAAACAATTTCATTTGTAAGATATGGGGCCACTGTATGGGGGTATAAACACTCTGAGGCTATTCAAACAGAGGAGAATACATTTTTCCGTGCACTCCTCGGTCTTCCCCAATCAGCGCCCACGTTTGCAATTCATCAAGAGCTAGGGATGGGCTATATTGGAGACATAATAAATATGGCCCCTATTCTGTTATGGACAAAAACCTGGCTGAACCCTACCCTTACTCTAAACCATGCGATTCTGAGGGATTGCATGCACTTGCAGAAAGGGAAGAATATCCAGTGGCTGTCTTATATTAAAACCACCTCTAGGGAACTGGGGCGACCAGAAATTTTTACAAATCCAGCTGGTCTGGTAAAAGCAGATATAGGATGGGTCAAAACCAACTTTTTTAAGATCAGAGAACAGGAGCGGGAGGCGGTACAAATTAGGAAACCTATGGTAAGGGAACATTACCAATGAATCTCATCCCTATCAATTCAACTGTACCTTACCACTGTGACAATCCCGTTCCACCGCTGGTTGCTGACCAAATTTAGATTTAATCAGATTCATTTGTTGCTAACTGATTCTAAAGTCTGGTGCAGGCCCGAGGATGCGGCCCCCTGTAAGTGTGACGGCCACTCCCTGCAGGACACAATACATTTTACTTTCTTTTGCTCTTACTACAGATTACCCAGGATAAAGTTTATTCTTCCATTACTAAAGGACAAGGGGTTTCTGCAAGTTAAACTAGTGCTGTTATATTTAAAGTTAATGGAATCCTCTGTGACTATGTTTGGAGTGGCAAACAATTTTGTTGCTTCTATTCGCTGCAGAAAACACAGTATGATGGATTAAATGGTTCTGTTGGTGTAGATATATTAACTTAACTGAAAAATGAATAGTTTTAAATTATACCTGTAAATATATTTTAATTGCTTTTATATGTAATCATGTAACCCCACATTGATTTGTATGGTTTACTTTTTATGATTTTTATTAATCGAAATAAAGTGGAATTGAACTGAACTGAACTACCTGAACCACATCAGCCTTTAATAACAAGTAAGCTTATGCTACTGTTGGACTTGGCCCTTCTGGCAGGTTCACCCCTGAACTTTTTGCTTTTTGATTGTGATCTGGTGATAGTGATGTTTGGTTTCTTCGCACTTCACCACTGTGTCCCAGGGTAAAGTGTGTGTGTGTGGTGACATTGGCCTGCCCTCCCATAGGAATGCATGGGGAATGTATGTGTCCCTGGTAGTTCCTGATGCGTGGGGAGTGCAAGCTCGAGTTTGGTATGTGCGGAATTGTGTAACTAAATGCTGTGCAATGATGTGTGCGGCGTGATTGTGTCTAGTGTAGAAGTGCCACTTCTAGAAGTTAAGGAAAAAAGGGGGGTTGGGCCTTGTGGGAAAGAGGGTAGGTTGGGCCCTGAATACTGCAAAAAAAGGAAGTTTACCTATGCCTCTAATGTTAATTCAGACAATTAATGCATGAATAGGGATAAACCAAACTTTATTAGTTTATCCTGACACTTGATTTATGTCATTTTATCTTTTTAAATGATTATAGAACTTATTTTATGCTTAGCCAGAGAAAGAACATCATCAACTTAACGTCTTGCCATACATTTACAAAAATGGTGGATCACAAAACATGAATCTTACAGTGAAAAACACGAAGAAATGTACAAATGTATTCAAATACAAAACAAATGTGCTCACAATTTATACACAAATAAATATAGTTACCAAATGAACACTAGAAAAAGATACAGTTATCTAATCAATTCCCAGGGGGTGAGGAAAACTTTTTGTAAACACCTCTACACCTGATCAAGTATCACTATAATCTTATCAATGTTGATCAGGGAATGAATGCCTTATGACAAACAAATGCCATTAGCGTTGAATCTTTTTAACGAATAAATGCCAACGCGTTTCAAGTCTCACTGTTTGAATCACAGGACTCTTATCAGGGCAGGATAAGTCGTATCCATGGGAAACTGTTTATGACAAAAAGGGAAGAATTTTTAGCAATCGGTCCTCAATCCATTCAAAAAGACCTCAAAGTGAATTGCATCAACAGATGCAGAATACCTTTTTAGCCAAGGTTGCGCTGGCCTTTAAAATGTCGTCAGTGCCGTGGATGTCACGCTGCAATAGAGTAAAATGCGAGTTAGGGAACCAGTATTCCCTGTGAGGGTGGCGCCCTGCTTTAGTGAAAAGGACAGGATGCTTGTGTTACCTTAATCGTCTTGATCTAGCGACGTGCTGGGAGGCCGTCTTAATTTGCTCTGGGTTTCGGGTTTGGATTACATTTCTGCAAGAATGCAAAACGACGCATGAGTGTGTTTTGAAGGGGAAAACCGTTGTGCCCTGTTAACAAACGGAAATCTGGACTTACTCGTCAGTAGACGTGAGTGGAGCGGAAATGGATGCCGCTATTTATTCGATTTCCAGGCGGTCGTATGCCCTGTAAAAGACAGAGGGGGAATCACTTCACTGGTCCGTCATATTAAAAATCAATGTCGCGGCCAGAACATCTTGGAAATCTCACCGTATGATTTTCATGCTCTCAGCGTTGTCAGTTTCATCTCAACCACGGGTTCGTGCAGTCAGCGGGGCCCGTGCATGCGCGGTTGCATTCAATATTCTGGTCCCGGTCACATGATGCTAGTCTGACCAATCCAACCCACATAGGACGCTACCAGTGTTTGCATTGTGTTGTGGGAATTGTAGTGACAACAGTGCCAAGCATCTTTGTCAAACTAACATGAAAGAATCTTCATATTTCTAGAACGCGCGTAACTTCTATGCCCTATTTACTTCACTGAAGCAATTTAGTCCTTTGTTTACACTATCGAATTTCATGATGAGGTACGCCTCTTTGCGAAGCAGTGCAGTATCAATGCATGGTGATTGGTGTTTAGGGTCAATCCAAGTTAATACTGTCCACTTGAAATCGTTTTCTCCATGGTTATTACTCAAAAAGTGTTCAACCATGGGTGGAGATAAAACTTGTTTCTTTATTCTCGAGCGATGTTGTGTAATCCTTACATTGATGGATTGACTAGTTTTTCCAATATATACTCTATTGCATGGACATACCACAGCATAGACCACATTCTTGGTCTTACCATTCGTGAACATATCGTGTTTCCATTTGACCCCGTCATGGCCAAAAACATTGCCTTCTAGTGTCGTTGAACAGGACATACAGTTACCACATTTGTGGTGCCCACAAACATGTTTTAGCTTCCACTGCGCTATCAGGTCGCTCTTCTGCTTGGGGATATAACTATCCGCTCTTACCAGTTGCTGGCCTATGCTTGTGTTTTTACGCATAGCGAAAATGGGTTTTTGTAAGGGGTATTCCAGAGTTTCCAATAAATGCCAAGTTTTCAAAATGATGCGTCTAAATTGATTTGTGTGCGAACCGTAGGTTGTTACACAAACCAATTTGTCTAACTCACCCTTTTCTTTTATCTGAAGGAGATTTTCTCTTGGGGTGAATCTGGCCCGTTTCTTGGAATGTTTTAATAGTTTTCTAGGATAACCTCTTTTCGCCATTTCCGTGCAAAATACTGTTGCATGAGACTCAAAGTCTGCCACATCTGTGCAGTTACGTCTTATCCTCAATAGTTGTCCATAAGGGAGATTCTCTTTCAAGCACTGTGGGTGGGAACTTCTATAATGAAGAATGGTATTTCTGTCTGTTTCTTTTTTGTATATAGTGGTTGTCAGCATATCTTCGCTGGCGCCTACAGTGACGTCCAGAAAGGTCATTTTACATTTGCTGGATTCCATAGAAAATTTGATGTCATTATGCCTGGAGTTTAGCCACTCATGGAAGTGATCGAGCTCGGTCTGGCTCCCCTGCCACAGGAGCCAGACATCGTCAATGTACCTGAGCCATTGGTTTATGTTGCCTGAGAATGGGTTATTATTGTATATGAATCTTTCTTCATATTGTGCCATATATAACACTGCCATCTCCGGCGCATAAGGGCAACCCATGGTGGTGCCTTTTACTTGAACAAAAAAGTCATTTTCAAACTTGAAATATTACTGCGTAGAGTTATTTCCGCCAATGATAAAATGAATGAGGTGGGTACCCTATGTGGTCTGTCACGTTGGTCTAGGTATAGTTCTATCACCTGTAATGCCTCGTCCTGGGGGATTTGGGTATAGAGCGAGGCGACATCAAGTGTCACCATCAGCTGTGTTTCCTCATTGAATGACTGCCCTTCTGTTTTAGTAATAAAATCAGTAGTATCCCTGAGGTACGATTTGACCAGCAGTATAAATGGTTTTAAGAAAAAATCAATATATTTTGAGACTGGCTCTAACGCAGAGTCGCAGCCCGAAACAATTGGTCTGCCTGGTGGTACCCGATCATTTTAATGAATTTTTGGCAGGAAATACAGAACTGGCGTTCTTGGCGATTTTTTGTTCAAGTATTCAAAATTCTTAGTGCCTAAAAATCCTTCATCCAGTCCTCCCTTAGTTATTCTTGCAATCTTATCTTGGATTGCGTGCACAGGATCCTCCTTATCCGGCCTGTACCACTCTCGGTTGTTTACATGTGATTTGCCTTCATCAAGATACATAGTTCGGGGCCATATCACCACTGCCCCACCCTTGTCAGCCTGTTTTATTAAAATAGATGTGTCTGCTTTGAGATCACAAATAGCAGATGTTAGGCCTTTACTGATGTTATTCTGCACAAAACCTTTTGTCTTTTCTAGTTTGGTGAGAGATGATATGACCGCTTGTTCGAATGCAAAAATGTGCTTTGGTATATTTTGTGTGAGGGTGAACCTGGATTTGACCCTAAGCCAAGTAGTTTCCTGATATGACATCACTTCAGCGCCTGCAAAGAAGGCCTTCAACCTTATTTTCCGGCAAAAACCTAATGCCTCTAGCTTAAGTTTGGTGAAATTCGTTCTTTTGTTTGGAACGAACTTTGAGACCCAGGCTCAAAAGCATTTCTTCATCTTTCGTTAGTTGTTTATTTGAAAGGTTGACTATAGTTGACTTCTCTAGTTCTTGTAGAACTTGTTGCGAGTTCGCATCTCCCATGGCTGCTTGAAGCGAACTCTCGACTGTCCGCCTCTGGCTAAAAAAGAAGATGCTGCTGGAGCCCCTAGCCTTTTGGAATTATCCTGCCTAGAATCCGAGGAGGAGTCGGAGGAGGTTGTATCAGAAAAAGGTAAGGAACCTATTCCTTGATCTGCCTTGAAATGATATTAATGCCCCCCTTGATTCCCCTGAAGTGTAAAAATCTTCTTTGAAGAAGGGGTAAACCTGGTCTAATTTAAACGATTTGGAATCTCTCTCGAATTGGGCTGCTTTTACATTAAGAGTGTTGTCTTTGAAAAGCTGGATTTCTTTTTCTATCTTTTCTAGGAGCACCTTAGCTTCTGTTACTGTTTGATTATCTGTGATTGTCTTGATAAGCTCCTCTATTTCTCTCTCTTCTTGACTACAAATACGTTGGGCTGTCTCTATAGTGTGCACCATTCGATCTCTACTTCTAGAAGTTGGCATGTTTGTGTAATTTGTGTCTGGCTTGTGATTGGCTGGAGATGGCTGGTCAGCCTGGCTCCATGAGTCATGATGGGTCTGCCCCGGTGGTGAGTGTTGAGATTAGCATGAGTGATGTGAGGGAGGAGTACACCTGGGACCTGAATAGGGCTGGGCTTTCCCCACACAATGTTGGCTCCGCCCCCTGTGGTGCGTCTAATGACCCTAGTTTGCCTATTGAATGGAAAGTGTGGCTGAGAAAGATAAAGTGCTCCAAAACCAGCTGCGACTGGTTTTTCCCCCACCCTGCACCCTGAAACAAAGGGATTCACTGTATAAAAAGAGGCTGTGACCTCTTACAAAGTTGTTCTCTTCTTGGATCCTTTCTGGAGGGGGGCTGCTGCTGCTAGGTGCCAGGAGGCCCGCCACTGGGGGATTGCCTCCCTGCCTAGGAGGACCCTTTGAGCTGGATCGTGGGCCCAGCCTTGCCCCCCCCCCCCTGCCTTCCTAGAAAGACTTTTGCTGCACTTTGGGGACATTAGCGCTTGGGAGCGCTTGGGAGCGCTTTGCTTTTATTTGTTGATCCCCTCCATCGCCTGGAAGCGCTTGATCTGTCCCCTAGCGCTTGGGAGCACTCTCTTGTTACTTTAGCAGGAGCCCACCCTGTCTTTGGTCTGCATTTCGTATTATAACTTAGCAGGTGCCCACCCTGCCGGTTTTCTGCAGTTTTTAATATTTAAATCTAAAGAGGGTGCCTACCCCTCGTTTGCCCTGAAGATTTCACCACCGCCCGGGACCCCCCCTGACATCATTCCCCGGGCCGCGCTGTGATTGTCTGCCGGCCCGGGATACCCCCGTGACGTCGTTCCCCGAGCCGCGCAGGGATTAGTGCTAGCTGGGAGTTGCCTGGCAACTAAAGGAGCGTCCTCGAGGACGTCGGGAAATGGCGGCCTGATCGTGGCTGGGGCGCTGGCCGCACGTACTGCCCAGGGGAAGCCGAAAGCTTGACAGGAGCTCACCCCGCGCTCTGGTGCACTCCGCCAGAGGGGGGCCAAGAAGGAGAGTCCAGGCGAGAGCTCACCACGCACTGGACGGCACCCAAAGAACCTGAGGTGTGCCTCAGTGGCTGGCGGGGCTCTCGTGTTGTGAGGGAGAGCTCCGCGCCCTCACCGGAGGAGGCGTCCCCTAGGCAGCCGGTGAATGGGGCTCCGTTTTGCAGTGCTGGGGTATTTGTTTATTCTGAGCCTGTGGGGCTCCACCGGCTGAAGGGGCATTCTTATTTTGAGTCCCCAGAAGGGGGACTCCAACGTGTGGGACAGTTCTTCCGAGCCATGAGAGGCTCCCGGGGGACATTATTGTTGAAAGTCCACGAGGCTCAAGGGGCATTTATTTGTCGAGTCCCCCGAGCGGGACTCCAACAAAGCCAGCATTCATTATGCCTGGAGTTTAGCCACTCATGGAAGTGATCGAGCTCGGTCTGGCTCCCCTGCCACAGGAGCCAGACATCGTCAATGTACCCGAGCCATTGGTTTATGTTGCCTGAGAATGGGTTAATATTGTATATGAATCTTTCTTCATATTGTGCCATATATAACACTGCCATCTCCGGCGCATAAGGGCAACCCATGGTGGTGCCTTTTACTTGAACAAAAAAGTCATTTTCAAACTTGAAATATTACTGCGTAGAGTTATTTCCGCCAATGATAAAATGAATGAGGTGGGTACCCTATGTGGTCTGTCACGTTGGTCTAGGTATAGTTCTATCACCTGTAATGCCTCGTCCTGGGGGATTTGGGTATAGAGCGAGGTGACATCAAGTGTCACCATCAGCTGTGTTTCCTCATTGAATGACTGCCCTTCTGTTTTAGTAATAAAATCAGTAGCATCCCTGAGGTACGATTTGACCTGCAGTATAAATGGTTTTAAGAAAAAATCTATATATTTTGAGACTGGCTCTAACGCAGAGTCGCAGCCCGAAACAATTGGTCTGCCTGGTGGTACCCGATCATTTTTATGACTTTTTGGCAGGAAATACAGAACTGGCGTTCTTGGCGATTTTTTGTTCAAGTATTCAAATTTCTTAGTGCCTAAAAATCCTTCATCCAGTCCTCCCTTAGTTATTCTTGCAATCTTATCTTGGATTGCGTGCACAGGATCCTCCTTATCCGGCCTGTACCACTCTCGGTTGTTTACATGTGATTTGCCTTCATCAAGATGCATAGTTCGGGGCCATATCACCACTGCCCCACCCTTGTCAGCCTGTTTTATTAAAATAGATGTGTCTGCTTTGAGATCACGAATAGCAGATGTAAGGCCTTTACTGATGTTATTCTGCACAAAACCTTTTGTCTTTTCTAGTTTGGTGAGAGATGATATGACCGCTTGTTCGAATGCAAAAATTTGCTTTGGTATATTTTGTGTGAGGGTGAACCTGGGTTTGACCCTAAGCCAAGTAGTTTCCTGATATGACATCACTTCAGCGCCTGCAAAGAAGGCCTTCAACCTTATTTTCCGGCAAAAACCTAATGCCTCTAGCTTAAGTTTGGTGAAATTCATTCTTTTGTTTGGAACGAACTTGAGACCCAGGCTCAAAAGCATTTCTTCATCTTTCGTTAGTTGTTTATTTGAAAGGTTGACTATAGTTGACATCTCTAGTTCTTGTAGAACTTGTTGCGAGTTCGCATCTCCCATGGCTGCTTGAAGCGGACTCTCGACTGTCCGCCTCTGGCTAAAAAAGAAGATGCTGCTGGAGCCCCTAGCCTTTTGGAATTATCCTGCCTAGAATCCGAGGAGGAGTCGGAGGAGGTTGTATCAGAAAAAGGTAAGGAACCTATTCCTTGATCTGCCTTGAAATGATATTAATGCCCCCCTTGATTCCCCTGAAGTGTAAAAATCTTCTTTGAAGAAGGGGTAAACCTGGTCTAATTTAAACGATTTGGAATCTCTCTCGAATTGGGCTGCTTTTACATTAAGAGTGTTGTCTTTGAAAAACTGGATTTCTTTTTCTATCTTTTCTAGGAGCACCTTAGCTTCTGTTACTGTTTGATTATCTGTGATTGTCTTGATAAGCTCCTCTATTTCTCTCTCTTCTTGACTACAAATACGTTGGGCTGTCTCTATAGTGTGCACCATTCGATCTCTACTTCTAGAAGTTGGCATGTTTGTGTAATTTGTGTCTGGCTTGTGATTGGCTGGAGATGGCTGGTGAGCCTGGCTCCATGAGTCATGATGGGTCTGCCCCGGTGGTGAGTGTTGAGATTAGCATGAGTGATGTGAGGGAGGAGTACACCTGGGACCTGAATAGGGCTGGGCTTTCCCCACACAATGTTGGCTCCGCCCCCTGTGGTGCGTCTAATGACCCTAGGTTGCCTATTGAATGGAAAGTGTGGCTGAGGAAGATAAAGTGCTCCAAAACCAGCTGCGACTGGTTTTTCCCCCACCCTGCACCCTGAAACAAAGGGATTCACTGTATAAAAAGAGGCTGTGACCTCTTACAAAGTTGTTCTCTTCTTGGATCCTTTCTGGAGGGGGGCTGCTGCTGCTAGGCGCCAGGAGGCCCGCCACTGGGGAATTGCCTCCCTGCCTAGGAGGACCCTTTGAGCTGGATCGTGAGCCCAGCCTTGCCCCCCCCCCTGCCTTCCTAGAAAGACTTTTGCTGCACTTTGGGGACATTAGCGCTTGGGAGCGCTTTGCTTTTATTTGTTGATCCCCTCCATCGCCTGGAAGCGCTTGATCTGTCCCCTAGCGCTTGGGAGCACTCTCTTGTTACTTTAGCAGGAGCCCACCCTGTCTTTGGTCTGCATTTCGTATTATAACTTAGCAGGTGCCCACCCTGCCGGTTTTCTGCAGTTTTTAATATTTAAATCTAAAGAGGGTGCCTACCCCTCGTTTGCCCTGAAGATTTCACCACCGCCCGGGACCCCCCCTGACATCATTCCCCGGGCCGCGCTGTGATTGTCTGCCGGCCCGGGATACCCCCGTGACGTCGTTCCCCGAGCCGCGCTGGGATTAGTGCTCGCTGGGAGTTGCCTGGCAACTGAAGGAGCGTCCTCGAGGACGTCGGGAAATGGCGGCCTGATCGTGGCTGGGGCGCTGGCCGCACGTACTGCCCAGGGGAAGCCGAAAGCTTGACAGGAGCTCACCCCGTGCTCTGGTGCACTCCGCCAGAGGGGGGCCAAGAAGGAGAGTCCAGGCGAGAGCTCACCACGCACTGGACGGCGCCCAAAGAACCAGAGGTGTGCCTCAGTGGCTGGCGGGGCTCTCGTGTTGTGAGGGAGAGCTCCGCGCCCTCACCGGAGGAGGCGTCCCCCAGGCAGCCGGTGAATGGGGCTCCGTATTGCAGTGCTGGGGTATTTGTTTATTCTGAGCCTGTGGGGCTCCACCGGCTGAAGGGGCATTCTTATTTTGAGTCCCCAGAAGGGGGACTCCAACGTGTGGGACAGTTCTTCCGAGCCCTGAGAGGCTCCCGGGGGACATTATTGTTGAAAGTCCACGAGGCTCAAGGGGCATTTATTTGTCGAGTCCCCCGAGCGGGACTCCAACAAAGCCAGCATTCATTATGCCTGGAGTTTAGCCACTCATGGAAGTGATCGAGCTCGGTCTGGCTCCCCTGCCACAGGAGCCAGACATCGTCAATGTACCTGAGCCATTGGTTTATGTTGCCTGAGAGTGGGTTATTATTGTATATGAATCTTTCTTCATATTGTGCCATATATAACACTGCCATCTCCGGCGCATAAGGGCAACCCATGGTGGTGCCTTTTACTTGAACAAAAAAGTCATTTTCAAACTTGAAATATTACTGCGTAGAGTTATTTCCGCCAATGATAAAATGAATGAGGTGGGTACCCTATGTGGTCTGTCACGTTGGTCTAGGTATAGTTCTATCACCTGTAATGCCTCGTCCTGGGGGATTTGGGTATAGAGCGAGGCGACATCAAGTGTCACCATCAGCTGTGTTTCCTCATTGAATGACTGCCCTTCTGTTTTAGTAATAAAATCAGTAGTATCCCTGAGGTACGATTTGACCTGCAGTATAAATGGTTTTAAGAAAAAATCAATATATTTTGAGACTGGCTCTAACGCAGAGTCGCAGCCCGAAACAATTGGTCTGCCTGGTGGTACCCGATCATTTTTATGAATTTTTGGCAGGAAATACAGAACTGGCGTTCTTGGCGATTTTTTGTTCAAGTATTCAAATTTCTTAGTGCCTAAAAATCCTTCATCCAGTCCTCCCTTAGTTATTCTTGCAATCTTATCTTGGATTGCGTGCACAGGATCCTCCTTATCCGGCCTGTACCACTCTCGGTTGTTTACATGTGATTTGCCTTCATCAAGATGCATAGTTCGGGGCCATATCACCACTGCCCCACCCTTGTCAGCCTGTTTTATTAAAATAGATGTGTCTGCTTTGAGATCACGAATAGCAGATGTTAGGCCTTTACTGATGTTATTCTGCACAAAACCTTTTGTCTTTTCTAGTTTGGTGAGAGATGATATGACCGCTTGTTCGAATGCAAAAATTTGCTTTGGTATATTTTGTGTGAGGGTGAACCTGGATTTGACCCTAAGCCAAGTAGTTTCCTGATATGACATCACTTCAGCGCCTGCAAAGAAGGCCTTCAACCTTATTTTCCGGCAAAAACCTAATGCCTCTAGCTTAAGTTTGGTGAAATTCGTTCTTTTGTTTGGAACGAACTTGAGACCCAGGCTCAAAAGCATTTCATCATCTTTCGTTAGTTGTTTATTTGAAAGGTTGACTATAGTTGACTTCTCTAGTTCTTGTAGAACTTGTTGCGAGTTCGCATCTCCCATGGCTGCTTGAAGCGGACTCTCGACTGTCCGCCTCTGGCTAAAAAAGAAGATGCTGCTGGAGCCCCTAGCCTTTTGGAATTATCTTGCCTAGAATCCGAGGAGGAGTCGGAGGAGGTTGTATCAGAAAAAGGTAAGGAACCTATTCCTTGATCTGCCTTGAAATGATATTAATGCCCCCCTTGATTCCCCTGAAGTGTAAAAATCTTCTTTGAAGAAGGGGTAAACCTGGTCTAATTTAAACGATTTGGAATCTCTCTCGAATTGGGCTGCTTTTACATTAAGAGTGTTGTCTTTGAAAAGCTGGATTTCTTTTTCTATCTTTTCTAGGAGCACCTTAGCTTCTGTTACTGTTTGATTATCTGTGATTGTCTTGATAAGCTCCTCTATTTCTCTCTCTTCTTGACTACAAATACGTTGGGCTGTCTCTATAGTGTGCACCATTCGATCTCTACTTCTAGAAACTGGCATGTTTGTGTAATTTGTGTCTGGCTTGTGATTGGCTGGAGATGGCTGGTCAGCCTGGCTCCATGAGTCATGATGGGTCTGCCCCAGTGGTGAGTGTTGAGATTAGCATGAGTGATGTGAGGGAGGAGTACACCTGGGACCTGAATAGGGCTGGGCTTTCCCCACACAATGTTGGCTCCGCCCCCTGTGGTGCGTCTAATGACCCTAGTTTGCCTATTGAATGGAAAGTGTGGCTGAGGAAGACAAAGTGCTCCAAAACCAGCTGCGACTGGTTTTTCCCCCACTCTGCACCCTGAAACAAAGGGATTCACTGTATAAAAAGAGGCTGTGACCTCTTACAAAGTTGTTCTCTTCTTGGATCCTTTCTGGAGGGGGGCTGCTGCTGCTAGGCGCCAGGAGGCCCGCCACTGGGGGATTGCCTCCCTGCCTAGGAGGACCCTTTGAGCTGGATCGTGGGCCCAGCCTTGCCCCCTCCACTGCCTTCCTAGAAAGACTTTTGCTGCACTTTGGGGACATTAGCGCTTGGGAGCGCTTTGCTTTTATTTGTTGATCCCCTCCATCGCCTGGAAGCGCTTGATCTGTCCCCTAGCGCTTGGGAGCACTCTCTTGTTACTTTAGCAGGAGCCCACCCTGTCTTTGGTCTGCATTTCGTATTATAACTTAGCAGGTGCCCACCCTGCTGGTTTTCTGCAGTTTTTAATATTTAAATCTAAAGAGGGTGCCTACCCCTCGTTTGCCCCGAAGATTTCACCACCGCCCGGTACCCCCCCTGACATCATTCCCCGGGCCGCGCTGTGATTGTCTGCCGGCCCGGGATACCCCCGTGACGTCGTTCCCCGAGCCGCGCTGGGATTAGTGCTCGCTGGGAGTTGCCTGGCAACTGAAGGAGCATCCTCGAGGACGTCGGGAAATGGCGGCCTGATCGTGGCTGGGGCGCTGGCCGCACGTACTGCCCAGGGGAAGCCGAAAGTTTGACAGGAGCTCACCCCGCGCTCTGGTGCACTCCGCCAGAGGGGGGCCAAGAAGGAGAGTCCAGGCGAGAGCTCACCCCGCACTGGACGGCGCCCAAAGAACCGGAGGTGTGCCTCAGTGGCTGGCGGGGCTCTCGTGTTGTGAGGGAGAGCTCCGCGCCCTCACCGGAGGAGGCGTCCCCCAGGCAGCCGGTGAATGGGGCTCCGTTTTGCAGTGCTTGGATATTTGTTTATTCTGAGCCTGTCGGGCTCCACCGGCTGAAGGGGCATTCTTATTTTGAGTCCCCAGAAGGGGAACTCCAACGTGTGGGACAGTTCTTCCGAGCCCTGAGAGGCTCCCGGGGGACATTATTGTTGAAAGTCCACGAGGCTCAAGGGGCATTTATTTGTCGAGTCCCCCGAGCGGGACTCCAACAAAGCCAGCATTCTTGATTTAGATTTAGCCCCTGAGGGCTTCAGGGGGCATTTCTTAAGAGCATACGAGAGGCTCAGGGCATATTTGTTTATTTCGAGTCCCCCACGAGGGACTCCAACGTTGGGACCACCTTTGTTGCAAGAGCCCACAAGAGGTTCCAGGTTCCCACGTTGTTTTGGGCCCCTTGTCCCTTTGGAAGCCCAGAGGAGTTCTACAGCTGCCCAGCACTTAGTGGCAGCTGCTACGTTTAGACCTGGTTCTTCGGCGCAATCGCTTTTGGCTGCCTGTGCAGCCTGCCCGGACTGTTCTGGACGCATGGTGTTTCAGCCCCAGAGAGGCCAGTTGGCCTGGGGGACAGTTCTTGTGTTGTGCCCTTGCATAGGGTACATGTTTGGCGCTATGTGTTTTGCGCAGATGTGATTTCCTACCTAATGTGATTGATGCAATGCTTTTGCCCATGCCTCTAAATATGTGTTTTGGGCAGATGTGATTTCCTGCCTAATGTGATTGTAATGTGATGCAATGCTTTTGCCCATGCCTCTAAATATATTTTTATGCCTAGGAGGTTGTTTGCCCAGAAGAGTCATGCTAGTGACTAGTGAGGTCATGGTGCCCTGAGTGATATTTACCTAAGGTGTTTTAGGATTATGTAGGTGGTGTTTACCTGTTACCAGTGTGTCCTGGTGGTTTGCTACATGTGCAAATTTGGTACTACAGTTATGATATGTTCTACGTGCTAGTTCTAAAAGTGATTACTCCTGACAGCGGTCCAGGTGGCCTTGTCCCATGTAAATAATCCCCTCTACATTCTACCCGTGCCCATGGCACCTTGTAAAGTATATGTTTATTATCTAATGTTTGTGGTATAATACAAAAACTATTTTTTTATATACCTTTGTGTGGAGTTTCCTTTATGGTGGGCCTTGGGTGTTGTTGCTGGGTGCGCGTGCAAACGCTTTACACATCGCCTCTGAGATAAATGAATGAATGAATGGGGGATTTGTAATGCGCAAACTTAACCCAAAGGGCATCAAGGCGCAGATAAGCCTGACTGCTCATGCCAAGCTACCACGGGGTGAGCAGGGGTAACTTACTTGCCCTGACTAGAGTGGTGGGGCCCGATTCACAGAATGAGCTTAAGACTAAATCCTAAACTTACTACTATTTGGTATTCACAGAATGCACTTACTACTTTCGGGATTCACAGAATGAACTTACTACTTTCAGTATTCACAGAATAGATTTAAGACTACTAACTTTACGTCCGCACTCGGGCCGTAAATTCCGTCCCGGAGGCGGAGTTTCTGGCTTGGGGGTGGAGCTTACGGCCCGGAGGCGAGGCTTCTGGGCCGGAGGCGGAGCTTGCGGCTTGGAGGCAGAGCTTCCGGCTCAGAGGTGGAGATTTCAAAATACCCACCTCCGAGCTGGAAGCTCCGCCCCCAAGCCAGAAACTCCGCCTCCGGGCCAGAATTTACAGCCTGAGTGCGGACGTAAAGTTAGTAGTCTTAAATCTAATCTGTGAATACCGAAAGTAGTAAGTTCATTCTGTGAATCCCGAAAGTAGTAGATTTACTCTGTGAATCCCGAAAGTAGTAAGTGCATTTTGTGAATACCAAATAGTAGTAAGTTTAGGATTTAGTCCTAAGTTCATTCTGTGAATCGGGCCCGTGGTTTCTGCCTGGCTTTGGCGCCAGCCTCAGCCAACCAGAAATTCCCATTTCTAACAGCTACCTAATACTTAGTTTACACCTCTAGATTCTCAAAATCTAACCTCGTGAGCCAGTCTCCTTTCCTCAAAATGTCTCTTAGGAGGTGTATACCCTCCATCTTGAAGTGATGGTAGACTACCCAACGATTTAAGTCTTTTCAGATTTATCACGGGTCTCTGTTCTTTGTTCTTCTTTTCCACTTGAAAAACATTGCTGAGGAATCCCATCGACTATTGCCCCTTTTTTTAATACTTCCTGTACTTCTTTGGTGACCAGATCCCTGTCTTTGAGTGAGAATGTGATCTCGCGAGGGCATCGAGTTTGCAAGGGGATGCCTAAAAAGTCTATTTTGTAACCCTTTACTGTATGTAAGACCCAACTGTCCTGAGTTACTAAGCTCCAGTTCTCAGCGAACTGGCGTAGTCTCCCTCCCACCTTTGGAGGGGTATCTGAATGGTCTTTCAAGGTTCCTACCTGAAGAAAAGGAACGTTGTCTCCGTTCGCCTCTGAAGGTGCGTCCTTGGTTTCTCTGTCTTAGTGGGAAGAACTGATAGGAGCCGTAGTTGTTGGAGAATCTTCCCCCATGGGCGATGAAGGGTCTTGAGGATTGTGCTCCGCGGCCGGGGAAAAAACCCCGCATTCTCCCGGCCCTGGTAAAAACTCTATCATGGAATACTTTTTTAATTTCCTTTTGTGATTTTTGGATTGAGCTAAAAGCGTTCACATATTTAGCCATTTCTTTGATGAAATCTTCGCCAAAGAGGAGCCCTTGTGAGTCGGCACCGCCATCTTTTTTGGCTAATTCAATAAGCTTAGGATCTATTTTTAGTAGAACTCCTTTTCTCCTTTCGTCGGAGATGGCAGTATTCACATTGCCAACAAGGCATATGGCTCTTTACCCATTCTCTGAGTTCCTTGACATCAATTTGGTTGTTCCCCACATAGGCGGATTCTGTCATTTCGAATATTTTTGTGAGTGGTCCTATAACGTCAAGAAGGCGGTCTTGACATGATTTTAACCCTTTGTCTAGACCCTTCCTTGGATCTCTGTTATTTTTGGCTATGAAAGCCACAACTTTGGGGTCTAATTCCGGTGCCATTGCAATTTTATTGGGTAGAGAGGGGCGTGGACATTCAGATGTAATCCTAGATCTGACTTCTTGGGGTATTTCCTTTCTTAGCCAGAAGGAAAGGTAGTCTACAATGTGCTGTAAGAGGGTCCATTCGGGAGAGAGGGGGCGCTTAATTAGCAGGGGATCGAACATTTCTTCCCCAAATGGGTCCAGGAGCATAGTGTTGGATCCGAGGCCTTAGAAGCCCCTTCCAAGCTTCCGGTTCCTCTGATATGATCATCTTCCACATCGGTATTAAAACCTGAGGAGCATGACAGCTCAATTTCTTCTTCACAGCTCTCATCGCTGTTGATGTGGATGATTAGCTCTGGGCCTTCATCTTGCCCATCGGGGGTGCCCGAGGCACTGATCTTTTCAGCGCCTGAGGGCCTGTAGAAAGAGAGCTTTTTGGCTTCTTTGCCCCCTTTTTAGATTGACTCTCAGTAATAGCCCTCTTTTTATTAGCTTTAGATACCCTATTGGCCTTGCTAGTAGAGGGGATAGCGGATAAGGTGGAAATAGAGTCCAATTTCTTATTTATTGCATCGCCAATTGACCCTAAGGCTTTCTCTAAAGCCTTATTGACGAGCTCTTCTAGCTGTTGGTCAATAGATGGGGTTGTAGACATTATCATTAAATATACCCCTCTTTTTTTTTTTTTGTGTAGATAAACGTAAAAATGGGTAGGAGGTAGCTTGAATTTAAATTAAAAGAATTACCGAGTAAATCGAGTGGAAGTACGGAGTAAATCGAGTGGAAGCACAGCTGACCGAGAGTAGACCCTTGAAGTAATCGCAATGCTGAGATAAGCAGTTACTAAGGACACAAAATGGTTGTCACGCACGTAATAAAGCGTGCGTGACCTGCCGCTGAGGTCTTTTCCTTTAATGCGTGTCATGGTGGGCGAGGGATCATGGTGGTATTTATTGAGGCGCGGTGTTTACTGGATTGGCGTATCTGGAAAGTCAAGAGTGTTGAGTTGATCAAGGGATATGATCGGAATGAGGAGTGGTGCGGGCGGTGAAGAGGTGAAGGTAGGTTGGGTGCAACAAGAGTGCAAGGCCTTTCAACGTATGATCGGCGCGTGGGGTATACTTTTAAAATTGTTCCGGTTTTTAAAAGTAACCGGTTTGAAGCCGGGTAAGGGGGCTACTTGGACAGCTATAAAAAAAGAAGACCGAAAGTGGTTTAACGATGGAGAGGCAGTGTAACTTATGATGTGTGCATGGATCACATCTTTGAATTCTTCCGGTTTAAAATGAAACCAGATTGAAGTGAATAAAGCGTGTGAAGGGTACTTCTTCACTAAAAAACAGCCCCAAACTGTTATTATGGTCGCAAAGTAAATGTATACGATCTAGGAGACAGAATAGAGAGAATATATCGTCAATGTTGAGAAAAGCTTAAAACAAATAAATACATCCTTTCTCGCTACTCAAGTGGCATGTCAAAATAACATAGATTCCATTTAACATCCATACATACATCATGTGTTATAAAAAGAAGCAAAATCATAAGTAAAGGTACTAAGCTTGAAGATGTAGTACTTATCTTTCTGAGCAGCAGCAACAAAGAAGGAAGTTACCTGGTCAGAGAGGGACTGGTCATCTCTTCATAATGTTCACTAAGTTCTATTCTATTGTTGCTGCTGAGCTGTGGTAATAAAGGAGATTTGCATAATATTAGCCTCCGTGTCCTTAATAAAATCCAGATTTTCTGCCCAGCAGGCTGTGAAAAATCTAAATTATCCAGTATAGATTGAATTATTGGCTTGAGACGTTATGTAAAAATGTTCGGCTGTCTTTTAAGACCAAGAGAAAACATTTTGGGCATTTAATCGCAACTACCAGTAAGCGCTTGTCGCTATACTGTTTTGCCTTTTTTATTAAATTTTATTGCAATAGTTATGCACTTGTTGCCGGAATTGTTCTAAGACTAACCCTCATTATGATCAGTACGAGTAAGCGGTTGTCTCTATACTGTTATGCCTATTTCTTAAACTTTATAGTGACAGTTGTGTGCTTGTCGCCTGTATTATCTTTAGGTTAAAAGTCATTGCGACAACAGCGCAATCAATTCTGAAGACTTTCTTCCGGTCCTGGATTCAGTATCACATGCATACCGTGACACTTCCATCCACATCTTTAAAGTAAGATCATGTTGCCAATTAAGTATCTTGTTCTAAATGTAGGTATTAGATATCCTATTGACATTTAGTTGCAATTCTCTTCTAGAGACTGATATCCTCAAAGACTTACTGACATTGGAGAATTGACACATCCAGATCTGGTCACTATCATAGACCTACAGTAAGATTATACCTTTCTATGAAAACGAATAATTGGTTTCCTTGGTGCCCTTGAACTATGTTGTCTATATGCAGTGAATTTTTAGAAAATATGATTAAAAGATAGGAAATAGATGAGGTTACTATGTAACGGGGAACACAGGGAGAGGCAGAAGACGAGTTTTAGTGATTGCAGTACGTGGTTTTATTTGGTGCAACAGGTGGTCAGTACAAGTTTTTCTCTGTACAGGTTTCCTGGGAGAACGGCTTCTTTCCCTTCTGCTCTTGGATAACACTCCTTCCTCCCTTCTTTTCGTTAATGGCCTTCTCCGGTCTCCTCCTTCCGCCTCCGTCGTGCCCTTGACTCCGCCGGGGGAGAGGAGAAACAATGGAGGTACGTTAGGGTCACGTTCGGCACAGGTATTACCCAATCACACACGTGGGGGAGGGTAGTGAGGGACGCCCGGTGCTCCGACCCAATACCCTCTAGGGACCTTGTGCGCTGTCTAAGTGAAGGGGGTTGTGATTCATACTAAACGACTCAAGCGCTATGCTCAGGGGGAAGGCTACTTGTGCCTCGTCTTCCTCGCCACCCAGCCCGCTATACGGGAACGTACCTCCGTGAGCCACGCCCCTCCGGGGGAGTGGCTGGGCGGTGCGCGGTATCGGTGGCCTCCCGGCTTTGGTGTCTCCTCTTCTCTCGCTGCTCCTGCTTCCGCCGCTCTTTCCTGGGCTCCCTCTGCTCCGGACCCTCCTACTCCGCAGTCCTCGAAGACGACGGCTTCCCGACCTGCCTCCAGATCTTGCCACGCTCCTCTGTACACCTCCAGCTCCGGGGATGATCCTCGCAGCCCTCGTTCGTCTCCGTGCTCCTCAGCTGGGCTCGAATCCTCCCGCTGGTTCCCGCGATGAAGTCTCTGCTCCAGCGACTCTTCGTCCCACCACTCGTTGCTCACGTCCTGGTTGATCCACGCCTCTCCGCTCTTACTGCTTACTGCTTTTCCGGTGTATAGACACACCTGGTCTGAAGCACCTTCCTCTTTTAAGGCGGAGCCGGGTACCTCCTCATCAAGCCCTTGGTACCATTTAAAGGGGCCGCTATCCAGGTCCTCGTCATCACAACTGTAGCGTTCTTCCACTCTGTTCCATGAGGATGTCCCCTGGGGCTGTGAAGAGAAGAGGGAGGGGTAACATGTTATAGATACGCCAGGGGGGGCCCCGGGCACCCCCTTACACACCTCCCCCCTGAACACTTCCGTTCGGGAAGGGGATAACGGGATAGAAAGTCAGCCCCCTTATTGTCAATCCCCCTCGTATGCTGCACAGTGAAGGCATAGGGTTGTAATGCCAGAAACCAGCGCATCACCCTGGCGTTGTTGGCTTTGTTCCGTGCCATCCATTGCAGGGGGCATGGTCTGTAAACAGGGTAAACGGTCTGCCCTCCAGGTAATACGCCAGCTTGTCCACCGCCCACCGGATTGCTAGACATTCCTTTTTTACGGTGGAATACTTCAGCTCTCTTGGGAACAACTTCCTACTGACATACAGTATTGGATGATCGACCCCATCCTCCCTCTTTTGTGACAGTACCGCCCCGATCCCATACTCGGAGGCATCTGTATGTAAAACAAAAGGTTTGGCAAAGTCGGGGGAAGACAAGACAGGGGTGGATGTGATGCTTCTCTTTAGGGAAGCGAAAGCATCCAGCAGTTCGGGAGTGGGCTGTCTCAGGGCCGTCTCCGGGGTTTTGCATTTCAACATGTCCGTGAGGGGGGCTGAAATCTGTGCAAATAGGGGAATGAACCGTCTGTAGTAGCCGATCAACCCCAAAAACGCACGTAGGTCTTTCTTGGTGTTTGGAAAAGGGGTATCTGCTATGGCGCGGACCTTTTCGATTTGGGGCTCGATAAGGCCGTGACCAAGGATGTAACCTAGGTATTTCACTCTTTGGTATGCTTGGTGAAGATGAGCGAGGTGGGTTTCCCAATCCGGGCTGAATACCACTATGTCATCCAGATAAGCCGAGGCAAATGAGGTTAAGTCCTTTAAGACGTTATTCATCAGTCTTTGGAATGTGGCGGGGGCACCGTGCAGTCCGAATGGTAGCACCGTGAACTCATAGTGTCCGTCGTCTGTGGAAAAAGCTGTTTTGTGTCGGTCTTCTTCTATAAGGGGGACTTGCCAGTACCCCTTCGTTAGGTCTATGGTGCTGATATATTTGGACTCACCGAGTTTTTCTATCAGCTCATCTATCCTTGGGATCGGGTATGCATCAAATGTTGAGATCTCGTTGAGAGCACGAAAATCCATGCAAAAGCGACGTGAACCATCGGGTTTGGGAATCAACACAATAGGACTTGACCAGTTACTCTTCGAGGGGCGGATAACTCCAAGTTTCAACATCTCTTGTACCTTTTGCTTGATCCCTTTTCTTCGTGCCTCGGGGACGCGGTAGGGCCGAATTTTCACTATTTTGCCTGGTTGGGTCTGTATGTTATGCATAGCCAGTGTGGTTCTACCAGGAGTGTCTGAGAATACCTCGGAATGTTTCTGTAGGGCTTCCCTCAGAGATTGTTTTTCACTGTCCCTCAGGTCGTCATTCACGATGAGCTGGTCCGGGGTATTTGAGCTATCAGGGGGTGTGAGTCCATCAAATGCACCCCTACAGGAGGGGATCCGAGCCACTTCTTTAACAGGTTGATATGATATACCTGTAACTTCCTTGGGGTTATTTGTAACTTGTAACTTGTATTCCCAATCGTTTCCTCAACCCGGTAAGGTCCTCCCCATTCTGCCTTGAATTTTTGAGTTGACGAGGGCAGGAGCACCAAAGCCCAGTCCCCCACCTGCAATCTTCTCCAGCGTTTTCCTTTATCATAAAAGGTCTTCTGTTGGCGTTGGTGATTTTCAAGGTTGGTGTAGGCTAATTCTCTCAATTTCCCGATCTTGGACCTCAAGTTCCTCGCATATTCCAGGGTCTTCAGAGTCTCTTTGGGGGTCTCTTGCTCCCATGCTTCTTTGGTCATCTCCAGGAGAGACCTTGGTTGCCGTCCATACAGTAACTCGAATGAAGAGAACCCCAGACTGCTCTGCTTCTGTCCCCTGATAACATACAAGGCCAGGGGTAACAGTTGATCCCATTCGGCTCCGTTGACTTCCAACATTTTCCGTAAGGTTGTTTTCAGGGTTCGGTTGTATCTCTCGACGAGACCGTCGGTTTGGGGGTGATAAACCGCCGTTCTTATCTGCTGGATATGTAGTAGTTGGCAGACCTCTTTCATTAAACGGGAAACAAAGGGGGTTCCCTGGTCTGTGAGGATCTCTTTAGGAAACCCCACTCGAGAGAACAACTCCAGCATCTAATCTGCTATCTGTTTGGTCGTTGTTGAGGACAGTGGGTATGCCTCCGGGAAACGGGTGGCGTAATCTACCACCACCAAAACGTATTGAAGTCCGTTCTGGGTTTTTGGTAAGGGCCCTATTATGTCCATTCCTATCCTTTCGAAGGGCGTTCCTATAATGGGCAGGGGTTGTAGGGGGACCGCTGGGGGCCGTGTCAGGTTCCGTTTTTGACATATCTCACATTCCTGACAGTACTTCACAGTGTCTTTATAGATGCCAGGCCAGTAAAAGTGGCGTAGCAGGTTTTGTGAGGTTTTTTCTGCTCCAGTGTGTCCCGCTCCCAGATGAGCATGTGAATTGTACAAAACCTGTTCCCTAAAGGACACTGGTACCAGGAGTTGTTCCGGGTCGTCCTGCCGGTAGAGTAGGTCGTTCTTTATAAAGAAACGGGGATACTGGATGGGGAGTTGGTCCCGATTCCTGTCTGCTGCCTCCCAGGCATTAAACAGTGTGGCGTCATTGCTTTGGGAGAAGCGGAAACTACGGTCCAAGACCCAGGGTTCCGCTGTCACCAAGGCGGGGACATATTTCTCGGGGGTCCTTGCTGTATCCTGGGGAGCATCTAGAGGGATGCTCTGGTTAAACATGTCAAGAAAGTCGGGGTTGTCCGTCCCTATGATAAGGTCCTCGGGGAGAGTGTCCAGTACCCCCACCCTGATCTTATGGGGCTTACCCCCGCGGGGCGCTATGGGCAATAACGCTACCGGATATGACCGGACATCCCCATGTACACAACGTATATTGACCTCTTCCCGCCTTACTATTTGATGTGGTCTCACATGTCTGGACTGGACCACTGACTGACGACAGCCGGAGTCCAATAGGGCCTGGAGGGAGGTGCCGTTTACCCCAACACTTACTCGAAATGTCTGACCCATTTCACTGGAGTACAACACTGCTCTGGGGAGATAGCCCACTTCCATGGGTTCTTCGGGTTGTTTCCTCCTTGGACAGAGTCGGGCTATGTGTCCCCATGTGCCACAGTTGAAGCATTGTGGCCCGGAATGTACGGGCCCCTCCGGTCTCCATGCTCGGGGTTTGCTTGTCTCCGGTGGTTTCATCGGTTTCCTTTCGCTTCTTCCTGCAGACTTGTGTCTTTCATTTTCCCAGGTCTGGGGAAGCCTTGGTTGTACCCTTGCAAAGGTGGTGGCCATATCCACGGCTTTGGCCGTGGTGAGGTGGTGATGCTGCCTTAACCACCTCTGAGTGGCGTATGGCAGGGCCTCTAGGAACTGTTCCAAGTATACCCTATCCATTATCTCCTCCTTGGTGCAGAGATTAGGGGTCAGCCACTTGTCGGCGGCCATTTTTAACCGCACAAACAATGTCTTAGGGGTTTCTCCAGGGACCCCTCTTTCCTTTCTGAATCTAAGCCGGTATGCTTCTTGATCCAGGCCCAGATGGTCGAGTATGATACGCTTAATGTCAGCGTAAGCAGTGTCACCTGTGGGATTGGCCACTTGATATGCGGCTTGGGCCTCGCCCACTAGCAGAGGAGCGAGGAAGAACGGCCACTTGACAACGGGCCATCCACAGGCACGGACGGCTCTCTCGAAGTTCAGCAGAAAAGCGTCCGGGTCCTCTCCCGGCTGGTATTTTTGCAAGGATACCCCGCTGATATGGGAGTTGGCCATCGGTACTGCTGCCGGACTCGCCATAACTGTAGGTTCCATCGCCCTGGCTGTCACGGCGGCTTTCATCACTTCCCGGTCGGCCTCTGCCGTCAGGATTTGCTGCTGAATGGCCCACTCGAGCCGTTCCTGCCTGTGGTAAATAAATTTACCGGACTATTTTTCTATACATTACATGACAATAAAGATAGCTCACAAATGAGAGGCAGAGTCCGTGGTATCTGAGTCATACGGGCTTTAATTGAGTATCTCGAGATACTGGACATCAGGTTCCATCACCACTAAGGTTCAGGAAGGGATATTCAACATTTTGTTAACATCACACATTATATATAGTAAAACTGTATAATGGAAATGAATACAGTAGGCGTAACAAGTGAAAAGAGAGAAGATAAGAACACATGTGCGTAAAAGAAGGCGTGTACAGGGGCGTACACGGAGGTGTGTACAGGAAACGTCACAGAAGTGTCATAGGTGGGTGGATGCATAGAGAGATTCTGCAGGGTCAGCAGAAACTTTTACCCTGGATGCGTGCGCAACTGAGCATGACGTATAACTGGGGAGAGCTGGGGGGCTTGACTTTAGCACTAGTAGAGGAGTCTGGTGTCTGGGGTGTCAGAACGACCTGCACCTATAACATATCTGATATCTTATGTTTGGAGGATGTGTTGTCTGAAGTAAAAGGTCTCTCGGGCAGAGGCCGTTCAATACTGAATGCTAGTGCGTGTCTATAGTTCTTCATGCAAAGCGCGGGGGCCATGGGTCTACCATGGTAACGGGTGCAGTAAATTACGTGCAAGGAGACAGGAAAGCTAGGCCCTTTGCTCTGCAGGCTGGAATATGTTTACCTATTTCACTGAACTGGAATGTGTTTTTGCGGAGGCTGAGCAGATAACTTGTAGGCAAAATACCGTCTTGGCAGGCAGGCCAGGCCGAGCCGGGCACCGCTCGCCTGAGCAGGAAGTAAGGTAGAGGTCAGGGATGCATACCTAAACTGTAGCTTTCAGAGGCAAAAGAGACTCGGAGCCTCAATTAAGGGCCTGGCTCGGCTGAGCCAGAAAAACGTGAAGAACGTGTGCTTTGCGATATTTTAAAAGTGCACCATGTAAAGACGTTGGCACCATAGGCCTAAAAGCCAAATTAACGTGGTTTTCTTGGAGAACTAAATAACTGACAGGTTAACGTTGGACGCAAATGCATATGCGTCTTCATGGCAAGCACGGGAAGGGAATTACACGACATACATGGAACATGGGTGCATGGATGGGGTGCGAGTGGGGGACACATTGGCTACCTAAAAATTTCTATTTCCTCATTCCCTCCTTGGCCCCTACTGCGCCCCTCAGGATATATCTATTTTCATGAGACCATCTATCTGTTCATATAACATCATTTGCTCATCTTTCTTCACTCGGGAACGGGAACGTGGACTTGGTTGGGGAATACAAGACGTGGCGCACAAGCCGCAAATCGCTGGCCCACATTGCAGACAGAGACAACAACTGAATACTATGAGCAGTATTATTCCTAGGAATGACAGTACTTTCCATCCCCAGGCTGATATCACACTCCAGAGCCAACCGGACCATGTCCAGGTGCCTGGAGTCTGGTGCATCTGATGAGCTATTTTATGAAGCCTTGTTATTGCTCTATATACCGATGGTGCGTTATTAGGAATAAACACACAACAACTAGATCCGATCACTCTACAAGCCCCGCCCCTATAGGCCAGGATGACGTCAAGGACAAGGCGGTTTTGAAGAACAACAAGTCTCATAGCAGACCGCTCTTTGGTTAAGTTACCTAAGGCAAAGGTAGTTTCGTTCACTACTGCCTCAAGAGTTCTGGTTAGCCTACGTATTATTTTACTGTTCTGTACCGGGCCTATGAACCAGAAATATCCTTTAATGTAATCCTTATATTGATCCCATGCTGACTCAGAGTAATCGATAACCGGAGGAAGATCTCTCTTGTGTCTTACATGAGTGAGTTGGGAATTCCGATGATAATCAGATGGGGCTAGAAAAACAGGTGGTAATAGGAACGCAATGTAACACGTTCCATCCCAATCTAAGGGCAGACGTACATAAGCTGTCTGTCCACAAATGAAATAGGAATGGCGGGAAGCTTTGAAAGTAGACTTTCCTTTATCACTGAATTCGACCACAGTATTACAATCACTGTGTCCTAGATGTACTGAACCATTCTTTCTAACGCATAATTCGCCTGTTACTGGTAAAACTGTTATAAACGGCAAGTCCGAATTAGTCTCGGACTGAACGTTCAGAATCATGAGATTGAGGGTAAAGTTTCCTAATCCATATACTTCATTTTCTAGATCGGTCCCTGTCCTTTGGGGAAGACCGTCCTTGTCTGGGAAACATGCTTTATTCATAACTGTATTCAGATTTCCCCATATCCAATTGCCTTGGGAAACTTTGGACTCACTGTCTAAGGAGGACATTAGAGTAAACCATGCACCGCACGAACCATTATGTGTAAACGGATAAGGAAAGAGGGGCAGAGCTCCCTTGTATTTCTGATAGGGAGGGAGTCGTCCGCATACCCAGCAATTCGTGGCATTGCTTGTCTGATGTGAATGGTGTAACATACGGATAAAAGTGTTGTTGCGCAGTGCTAAACGATAGGACAGTTCGCGTGGTGGCAGGTCACTAAAAGTATGCTTTATAGTGTCATTAGAAGAAGAATGTACATGTGAACCAAGAGGAAAAAAAATATGTAACGTCCAGCTTATACATATGATCGTAATACTCTGAAAAAACATAAAAAGTAATGTTATGATGCATCTGCTTCGCAGATCTTTACAGTATTTCATTTTCTTGACTTTCTGTCTATCTCTCTGACTATTTGGGTCTATCTCATACATGTCACAAACCTGTCTAACCGCTTCACCCGAGGGGGACTTAAACAATTAAACGCTGTCTGACTTACTAGACCTCAACTTTAATTTATACTCCTGTTGCGGAGTTTTCTCTAACAGGGGGAGTTTAGAGTCTGTGTCGGAAATGGGGCAGTCCTTGGGAAAAGTTTCTGGTTTCAGTCCATGAAAGCGTTTTATGTGGCTGGACTGGATCCAGCCTTTCCGTCCTTCGATCTTTACTGCGGTCCTCGTGGTCATCAACACCAGTTTCGGTTCCTTCCACCTGGGCTCCAGAGGGCTTGAACTGTCAAAGTTACGGATATGTACATATTCTCCAGGAACGATTTCATGCGGTTTCACTTGGGTGTTGTCCGGGAAGGCAGCCGCGACCTGTGAACGACAAGATAGTAGTGCAGACATCAAGGAAGCCAGGTAATCTGTCAGCAAATTACAGTTAACATCAGTAATTTTACGCGGCATAGGCGTCCCCCACATATTCGGTGGTCTGCCAAAGACCACTTCGTACGGGGATAGCCCTGTTCTGGAATGAGCTACCATTCGCATGTAAAAGAGGGCAACCGGCAAGGCTACCATCCAATCTACACCTTTTTCTGCACAAACTTTCGCTAAACGTGTTTTCAGGGTCTGATTATGTCTCTCAACGAGACCTGCTGCTTCGGGGTGTCGTACACAGTGAAATTTCCACTGGTATCCTAACAGGAGTGATACCTGTTTCATGAGCTCGGACGAGAATGGCTGTCCATTATCTGAGTATACGACACGGGGCAAGCCGTATCGCGGGAAGAATTCACAAACCAGCTGCTTGGCAGTGGTTACAGCAGTGTAATCTGGGACTGGATATGCTTCTGTCCATCTGGAAAGGGCACATACGACTACGAGGACATACTTGAATCCTCGGCATCTGTCCATTTGGATATAATCCATCTGGAGGACTTCAAAAGGATGGTCAGGAGGATGAAATCCACCTTGTTCCACGGGAATGCCTTTGCCTGGATTGAACTGACAACAGATCATGCAGGTACGCACTTTCTGTTTTGCTGCTGCACGTAAATGCTTGTTGAACCAAATATTCTTGATACTGTCTAACATGGCTTTTTCTCCTAAGTGTGCTGGACTATGTGCTGTATTAATGATAACTTGAACCATAGAGTCGGGGAGAAACCATGTGGCTTTTCCCTTCGTCAACCATCCCTGATCTGTCTGGACCCCTCCTTGTTCGGTCCATTTCTTGATTTCGTCCGGAGTGGCATGTGTCTGTATGTCGAGTACATCTTGTGTGGGATCCCTGACTGTCATACAATGTGTCAATGGAGTTACTTCAGTCTTTGTCATGTCAGTCGATGTATCTGTTTGAGTCTGAGTTGTAAGTTTGGCTGTTCGATCTGCCAGGTCGTTACCCTGGGAAATTGTGTCTGTGACCTTAGTATGTGCTTTGCACTTCATGATGGCTATGGCCGTAGGCAAATGTATTGCTTCTAACAGAGCTTGAATGAGGGGACCATGCTGTATCTTGGCTCCGTGGGAGGTCAAAAAACCTCTCTCTTGCCAGAGAACACCGAAGTCGTGTACGACTCCGAATGCATACTGTGAATCTGTGTATATGTTTACTTTCAGGTTCTTGGCTCGTATACAGGCTTGGGTCAGAGCGATGAGCTCTGCTGCTTGAGCAGACAGTGTGTCAATACGATGTGTTTCTATGATTTCAGTTTCAGTGGTCACTGCATATTCGGCCACTAATTCTCCTGTGCTTGTTCTCATACATGAACCATCCACATAAAGTGTCAGGTCCGGGTCGGGTAAGGCAATGTCTGTCAAGTCTTGTCTTGGTTTCGTAATTGTGTCAATGACTTCCACACAGTCATGTGGTGTAGGGTCTGTTGTGCTTGACGGTAACAGTGTAGCAGGGTTTAATGTATTGCAACGTCTGATCTCTATGTGTGGCTGAAACAGTGTCAATTCATATCCTGTCAATCGTGCTATGGTCAAGTGCTGAGTCTGTGTCCTGTTTAGGAGGACTTCCACGGAATGTGGAACCTGTACTGTCAGGGGATGTCCTAACACTATTGAGTCGCTTTGTCTGATTGCTAGAGCTGTTGCTGCAACTGATTTCAGGCACGCAGGCGGAGCCTGGGCTACTGGATCCAATGTACTAGAAAAATAGGCACAAGGCTTGTGTTTTCCTGCTTGATCTTGTGTCAGAACAGATAATGCTGTGCCATCGCGTTCAGTAACAAAAAGTGTAAAAGGTTTGCTGTAACATGGTGTCGCTAAAACAGGTGCTTGTGTATGTTCCTGAGTCCAAGGGAGGACAGTCGAAGTCGCTGCCTCCTGTGTTGTCAACTGTATGAGTGGCTTTGCTAGATATGCGTACTGAGGAATCCATTGTCTGCAGTAAGAAGTGAGGCCAATGAAGGCCCGTACTTCCTTTTGTGTCTTGGGTTGTGGAAGATGTGCGATTAACTGGATACGGTCAGGTGTCAACTGTCTACCCCTCTTGGACAGCAAGTGTCCAAGGTATAACACTTGCTGGGCACAGAATTGTAGCTTGGAAGGGGACACTTTATGCCCCTTTTCGGCCAAGAAATACAAGACAGTCAGTGATGCGCGTTCGCAGTCACGTTCGGTCCGTGCAGTAATTAACAGATCATCAACATATTGGAGTAGGGCAGTGTCAGTAGGCATGTGAATACTGTCTAGTTGTCGTTTCAAAGCTTGGCTATAGATACTAGGGCTTTCTGTGAATCCTTGAGGAGCACGTGCAAATTTGAAGCTTCGGCCATTTAAACAGAAGCCGAAAAGGTATTGGCTTTCCGGGTGAATGGGGACACTAAAGAAGGCGTTCTTGAGATCGATTACAGTAAAGAACGCAGCTTCTGAGTCAATAGCAGTCAATAGTGACGAAATATCGGGGACCACAGGGTACTGCGGTATTATGCATTTATTTAATTCTCGAAGATCAATCACCAATCTGTAGACCGGTGGTGCATTTGGGTCAGTTCGTTTAAGAATCGGGATGAAAGGGGAATTACATACATTGGAGTTGGTTTCTACAACCACTCCTTGTGCAATGAGCTCGTCAACAATTTTCAGTAAAGCCACTACAGCATCAGGCGGTAACTTATATTGTCAGATTCGGGGTAGTACAACTCCTTGTTTGAGGGTAACACGGTATGGTGTAATATGCATACAACCTACATCAGTTGGACCTTGCGCCCATAAATGCTGTGGAACATTCTGAAGTCTTGGATCGAAATCTCTCAACACATAATGACCTTTAAAATCACGTAAAAACAATCTCACTCCTTCCGGAGAACAACAAATCACTGCACCTAGTGCTTTCAGCGTTTTAATACCAAGCAAATTTTCAGGGCATGATTTCGTAAGCAACAAGTCTGTAGTACGGGATAACGGACCAATTTCTAGGGGAACTGGTTTTGACACTTCATTAACAATAGGCTTTCCTGAAAATCCCAGGGAAACATTCTGTGAGCCTGAGAGGGGTGCCCCTGGAACCTCGTCATGACTGATGGTAGTTCTGCTCGCCCCTGTGTCAATCAAAAATTTTCTGTCTTTCCCTAATACCTGACTATGTACATAGGGACCCTCTTGATCTACAGGAACCTCGATAAGGGGCAAGCCAACCTCCCTCTCTAGGCTGTTTCATGAGTACTGCTGGTAATCTGGGTAATCTGACTGTGCATACTGGTACATTTGTTGCGTAACATGTTGTGTGGCAGCAATAGGTTGAGGCTGGGGTACAGCTACTGTCTGTTGTGGATTCTGCGGAGGTTGCGTGTTCTGCGGAATATTTTGTGGAACATGTTCTTGTCTAGGTAGACGCGGTCTTTCTTTCGTTTTACCTGTAGCGATATTGTATTTCAGGACAGTACATTCATTTATATAGTGACCTGGCTGTTTACAGTAGTTGCAGTTCCCTTTAACGGGAGCTGCAGGATGACTGGACGATGCCATACCCCTCTTCTGACCATCAGCTGGGACTGACTGGGCAACTAGTACTCTCATTTTCGTGTCTTTAATACGTCTCTGTTCATGTTCGTGTTCTTCTCGAATTCGGTTTTGATGGTACTGTAACATTTGTAACATTTGGGAAGGGGTATTAGCTTGCCAGGTACTCTCTACCTTCAGTACTCTATTTTTAACTTGTGGTAAGGAATTCTCTACTAATTTGGTCACAAAAAGATGTGGATATGATTCACTACTTGTCTTCAGACCGCTATTAATAATAAAACATTTCTCGAATCTGGAATAAAAATCGCTAGTGTCTTCATCTTGTTTCTGCTTGCAGGCTGAGATTGCATCCCAGTCTTCCTTTTTAGTTGTCAGTAACCTCGGCAAGACCTGTACTAATAATCCTGGTAATGCTTTGTCCCCAAGACCAGTACCAGGGACTCGCGTATTCTCTTCGTCTTCTAATTCTGTCCAAACAATCTTTTTATCTCCCACCTCCCATTCTTTTTCTTTACGTTTTTCATAAATGCCAGCAGGCAACAGAACTTTCAACATTTTAAGGATATCGGGATACGTATACTCCCCCATGTGGAGCATGTCGTTTAATTCACGGTGAAACCCTGTTGGATCTTTATCGTGACAGGGTACTAGTTTTTTCATTTCCAATAATTCCATTTTCGTTAAGGGTGTGTATACGAATACTCGTTCCAGCGTATCATCTGCCCTGCGGACTGGATGAACTTCTCGTAAAGGATTCTGTCTGTCTATGTAAAAAGTTTTACGTACTGGGGGTGGAACGGGAACAAAATGTGGAGTCAGGAAAGTTCGGTACTTGTGTCGCTGTTCTAGAATGACATTATTTAAATCGGTACCTAGGCCTCTCCATCTACCTAGGAGTAACTCGTCCAATATATTATATAGGGGACCTGGATCGGAATGCTGACTTTCATACAATTTAATCAGATGTTGAATCATGTACATACCAGCTAATCGCTGTTCGTCTGGGGAAAGGTTCAAAAATGTTTGCGCTACTGAATCATCTTTAAATACGTTAGTATTGCCAGCCCATTGTACTGCTGACCGGGCTAGTTCCTGTTCATGCATGGTGCTAAGTTCACTATAACCTATTCGTTGTTTCAGGACTTTATCAGTGGCTTGGAATAAATGCTCAAGAGAACATTGTTCTGGTATGGGAGAAGGAAAACATTTCTTGCTTTCTAGGCGTATGGGTTTGTCAAAGGGCCTTGCCCTACCTACGTACGCTATTTTATCTGGGTTACCGGGGTTTTCAATTTGTATGTCATCGTCTTCTGAAACTACATCATCAACCTCTCTATCGGCCTCTCTCTCTGCTCTTTCCCTTTCGTGTACGTCTAAAATTACCTTACGAATCTTTCTGTACATGGCTTCTATACAAGCCTGTTTACTATGTTTGCCATCGGCTATGTTGTCACTCCATTTCATCAGAACCTTCATTTCCTCCGGATTAAAACCAGGCTGGTCTAGTTCCCTTATCAAACAATTTATCAAAAACTGTAAGATCATATTTTGAGTCTCCACCTTGTTGTGTGCCATGGCCTCTTGAATACTTTCTGATCTCTCCCCGTTCTAATAAAGTGATATATGTTGTCTAAATGTTCCCGCATCTCTGGCATAGTTGCCAAATAATTTGTAACACGTCGTAGACGTATTGAATGTAGTATCATATGGTCTTCACCTGGTACAAGATCATATCTGCAATCAGTGAGGTACTGTTTAAGGGCGGCGTATGTAGTCACTTTTGGTGTACGTTGTAATGCTGCTTCTCCTAATGGTATTCGTTTTACTTGAGGCGGGGTGATAGCAGTACCTCCTGCTGCTCCTCTTGAAGTGTAATCGTCAACTATTACTGGATGTGCTGGTGGTGGTAATGGAGCTGGTAAAGTAGGTGTAGTAGTAGTAGGTTGGTCCTGGGTTGCTGGCGTAAAGGGATTGCCAGGACCAGTGGCAGGAGGAACAGTAGAGGGTGTAGTGTCGTGAGCAGGGTTGGGGGGAGTAATATTTCGAGGAGGATTTGTATTGGCATATTCTGGGACTGTGTCATCTAAGTAAGAAGAAAGAAAAATTTCTGCTGCGGTCTGTTTATGCCGGAGTTTCGTTGGAACCAATGGTGGCGGTAAATTACTGGGTACTTCCGAGGTGGCCTTAGGTAGACCCTCGGCGAGAAGGGGATACATGCCTTTCATAAGGGCATTTCTTTGTCGGTCTAATTGTTCTGCTCTAACTCGTTCACCTTCTTCTAGTAGTTCTTTTTCTTGGGCTTTTTCTGAATCTTGTCTGTGTTTCTCCGCTTTTCTTAGTTCTTTCTCTGTTCTTCTATGCGATTCTTTACGCCATAATTCTATGGCATCTTTCTGGGATTGTCTGGCTTTCTTTTTCCATAGTGCTTCTTCTACTCTCATGATGCATTCAGCATCCCATGTCCCCGAGACAGGCCATCTATACTTCTCTTCCAGATCCTTAGTGTAATCAACCCACAAGTCTAAGTACAGTATGGCATCTAAGCCATGCTTGTGGTACATAAAATGTCCGGGGGTGTCCCTAGGAGGGACAGGAACTGCTTCTTCGAGTATCCCTTTCCTAGTTCCTATCTGACGTAATTTCGAAAACAGCGGCATAGTTGTACTTTACTTGGAACTGAACACAATAAACACAGTAATGAAGAGCAAACAATCATTCATACCACAACATTAAACACATTAAAACATGTTCAGACTGAATACTACCTGGTACATTGAAAAACATAAATTCTGAAAATCTCGAGAAACAATACTAGAATACTGGAATACTAGAATACTGGATCACTAGATGCACTGGTAGAACAGTACAGACATACCGGTCCCATAAAGAGGCACGTCATACCGTATTCACCTAAGTGAACACGTCCTGACCGGATCTGTGTACCCAGACCCGTCTTAACCGGGCAAAAACTAATGAACCCGTCTAGATGCTCCCCAGCAACGGTACTCACTGGGAAAACAGAACAGAAGGCCTCGGAAACTCGACACTGGACTGGACTGGACTGGACTGGACTGGACTGGACTGCTACGGCATCTGGCTGCTACTACGCATGCGCTTCGGAACAGGTGGGCTTCCAGATACCTCGGACCTTGCTCTCTCGGCTTGGGCTCTGGTCGGGATCCTCCGCATTCCTCACCACCTCGTCTGGATGCCGGACCGCAGTCTCCGTCTCCTCCGTGGGCCTGAGGGAGATAGCAGGAAAACCCGCAGGTGTGCATAGGAGTCCGACACGGCTGTAGAAGGGGTCAGGGGCCTGCGTTACATCGCCGGCGCGTGGGGAGGGGGAGGGGTCCCTGTTCGGGCGCCAGATTGTGTGGTAAATAAATTTACCTGACTTTTTTTCTATACATTACATGACAATAAAGATAGCTCAAAAATGAGAGGCAGAGTCCGTGGTATCTGAGTCATACGGGCTTTAATTAAGTATCTCGAGATACTGAACATCAGGTTCCATCACCACTAAGGTTCAGGAAGGGATATTCAACATTTTATTAACATCACACATTATATATAGTAAAACTGTATAATGGAAATGAATACAGTAGGCGTAACAAGTGAAAAGAGTGAAGATAAGAACACATGTGCGTAAAAGAAGGCGTGTACAGGGGCGTACACGGAGGTGTGTACAGGAAACGTCACAGAAGTGTCATAGGTGGGTGGATGCATAGAGAGATTCTGCAGGGTCAGCAGAAACTTTTACCCTGGATGCGTGCGCAACTGAGCATGACGTATAACTGGGGAGAGCTGGGGGGCTTGACTTTAGCACTAGTAGAGGAGTCTGGTGTCTGGGGTGTCAGAACGACCTGCACCTATAACATATCTGATATCTTATGTTTGGAGGATGTGTTGTCTGAAGTAAAAGGTCTCTTGGGCAGAGGCCGTTCAATACTGAATGCTAGTGCGTGTCTATAGTTCTTCATGCAAAGCGCGGGGGCCATGGGTCTACCATGGTAACGGGTGCAGTAAATTACGTGCAAGGAGACAGGAAAGCTAGGCCCTTTGCTCTGCAGGCTGGAATATGTTTACCTATTTCACTGAACTGGAATGTGTTTTTGCGGAGGCTGAGCAGATAACTTGTAGACAAAATACCGTCATGGCAGGCAGGCCAGGCTGAGCCGGGCACCGCTCGCCTGAGCAGGAAGTAAGGTAGAGGTCAGGGATGCATACCTAAACTGTAGCTTTCAGAGGCAAAAGAGACTCGGAGCCTGAATTAAGGGCCTGGCTCGGCTGAGCCAGAAAAACGTGAAGAACGTGTGCTTTGCGATATTTTAAAAGTGCACCATGTAAAGACGTTGGCACCATAGGCCTAAAAGCCAAATTAACGTGGTTTTCTTGGAGAACTAAATAACTGACAGGTTAACGTTGGACGCAAATCCATATGCGTCTTCATGGCAGGCACGGGAAGGGAATTACACGACATACATGGAACATGGGTGCATGGATGGGGTGCGAGTGGGGGACACATTGGCTACCTAAAAATTTCTATTTTCATGCCCCTTGATTAAGGTCTGCACTACCTCCTCCATCGTTGTTACACAGATGGTCCCTGTGCCCGCATTCTCCACCACTGTAACGGGGGACACAGGGAGAGGCAGAAGACGAGTTTTAGTGATTGCAGTACGTGGTTTTATTTGGTGCAACAGGTGGTCAGTACAAGTTTTTCTCTGTACAGGTTTCCTGGGAGAACGGCTTCTTTCCCTTCTGCTCTTGGATAACACTCCTTCCTCCCTTCTTTTCGTTAATGGCCTCCTCCGGTCTCCTCCTTCCGCCTCCGTCGTGCCCTTGACTCCGCCGGGGGAGAGGAGAAACAATGGAGGTACGTTAGGGTCATGTTCGGCACAGGTATTACCCAATCACACACGTGGGGGAGGGTAGTGAGGGACGCCCGGTGCTCCGACCCAATACCCTCTAGGGACCTTGTGCGCTGTCTAAGTGAAGGGGGTTGTGCTTTATACTAAACGACTCAAGCGCTATGCTCAGGGGGAAGGCTACTTGTGCCTCGTCTTCCTCACCACCCAGCCCGCTGTACGGGAACGTACCTCCGTGAGCCACGCCCCTCCAGGGGAGTGGCTGAGCGGTGCGCGGTATCGGTGGCCTCCCGGCTTTGGTGTCTCCTCTTCTCTCGCTGCTCCTGCTTCCGCCGCTCTCTCCTGGGCTCCCTCTGCTCCGGACCCTCCTACTCCGCAGTCCTCGAAGACGACGGCTTCCCGACCTGCCTCCGGATCTTGCCACGCTCCTCTGTACACCTCCAGATCCGGGGATGATCCTCGCAGCCCTCGTTCGTCTCCGTGCTCCTCAGCTGGGCTCGAATCCTCCCGCTGGTTCCCGCGATGAAGTCTCTGCTCCAGCGACTCTTTGTCCCACCACTCGTTGCTCACGTCCTGGTTGATCCACGCCTCTCCGCTCTTCCTGCTTACTGCTCCTCCGGTGTATAGACACACCTGGTCTGAAGCACCTTCCTCTTTTAAGGCGGAGCCGGGTACCTCCTCCTCAAGCCCTTGGTACCATTTAAAGGGGCCACTATCCAGGTCCTCGTCATCACAACTGTAGCGTTCTTCCACTCTGTTCCATGAGGATGTCCCCTGGGGCTGTGAAGAGAAGAGGGAGGGGTCACATGTTATAGATACGCCAGGGGGGGCCCCGGGCACCCCCTTACACACTACCTCTATATAAGCCTCACTTAATTAATAAATGACACATCCAGGTTTTATTTCACACATGGGCCTCTGTTCATTTATTATCTTTTTATTTTTATTAATATTATTATTATGTTTTATTATCTTTCTTCTTCCTATATTATTTTGATTCTCCCACAATCTGTTGGATACTTTTCTATTTCTCACTTGCGAATATTTTTAAGACTATTGGTGTGTTTATGTTTGTTTGTTTAAGTGCTTCAGTTAATAAATTTGGATTGGAAATGATATA
Organism: Lissotriton vulgaris; assembly: GCF_964263255.1. Classification (NCBI taxonomy): domain Eukaryota; kingdom Metazoa; phylum Chordata; class Amphibia; order Caudata; family Salamandridae; genus Lissotriton; species Lissotriton vulgaris. The sequence continues at coordinate 52,613 of NW_028249225.1, forward strand.
CATTGTCCTTTAAGTTAAATCAGATATGTAACACTGATAACACAAATTTTTCCTCTTGTTTATCAGCAAACATAATGTATTGGTTTTAAATTAAATATTTAGAATTATATGTGCTTACGACATAGAATATGATCATGTCTGCCGTCTCATCAAAGTTGTATTTTGAAGAAACACTTTTGGGTTAATATAATCAAGGATAAATAAATATTCTAGGAAAAAGAGATATAATGCATGTAAATAGAATGGTGATTCAGAAAAGGGGGTGGTGATGAACAGAGTGTCTGAATTAAGCAGACCACTCTTACCCAGTCCAAAGATCAGGGCTTGATCCATCACCGTTTTTAGCTCACTGCACCATCCCAGCTCAGAACCTGGCTACATGCAAATTAGTCTGTCCCTGGCCCAGTGCATCATGGGAACAGGGCAGACCAGACTACCAAGCCAATTCTTATACTGGGAAGGAAACAAGCTTCCGGGGACCGGTTTCTGGCATTTCAGCCGTCTTCGGCCCCGGCTTGCTTGAATCCTGATGGTGCAATGAGCAAGGGACTCACATCTGAGTATACCCTTCCACGCTTATGGTGGACTAAATGATTCAGAAAAGGGGGTGGTGATGAACAGAGTGTCTGAATTAAGCAGACCACTCTTACTCAGTCCAAAGATCAGGGCTTGATCCATCACCGTTTCTTAGCTCACTGCACCATCCCAGCTCAGAACCTGGCTGCATGCAAATTAGTCTGTCCCTGGCCCAGTGCATCATGGGAACAGGGCAGACCAGACTACCAAGCCAATTCTTATACTGGGAAGGAAACAAGCTTCCGGGGACCGGTTTCTGGCATTTCAGCCGTCATCGGCCCGGCTTGCTTGAATCCTGATGGTGCAATGAGCAAGGGACTCACATCTGAGTATACCCTTCCACGCTTATGGTGGACGAAATGATTCAGAAAAGGGGGTGGTGATGAACAGAGTGTCTGAATTAAGCAGACCACTCTTACCCAGTCCAAATATCAGGGCTTGATCCATCACAGTTTTTTTAGCTCACTGCACCATCCCAGCTTTGAACCTGGCTACATGCAAAGTAGTCTGTCCCTGGCCCAGTGCATCATGGGAACAGGTCAGACCAGACTACCAAGCCAATTCTTATACTGGGAAGGAAACAAGCTTCCGGGGACCGGTTTCTGGCATTTCAGCCGTCTTCGGTCCGGCTTGCTTGAATCCTGATGGTGCAATGAGTAAGGGACTCACATCTGAGTATACCCTCCCACGCTTATGGTGGACAAAATGATTCAGAAAAAGGGGTGGTGATGAACAGAGTGTCTGAATTAAGCAGACCACTCTTACCCAGTCCAAAGATCAGGGCTTGATCCATCACCGTTTTTTAGCTCACTGCACCATCCCAGCTCAGAACCTGGCTAAATGCAAATTAGTCTGTCCCTGGCCCAGTGCATCATGGGAACAGGGCAGACCAGACTACCAAGCCAATTCTTATTCTGGGAAGGAAACAAGCTTCCAGGGACCGGTTTCTGGCATTTCAGCCGTCTTCGGCCCGGCTTGCTTGAATCCTGATGGTGCAATGAGCAAGGGACTCACATCTGAGTTTCTTTACCTACATAGTCTGTCCCTGCGAGTAGCATGCACATTGCATTGTAGGGGTCCCCTTCTTCTAAAAACACCTTTACAGATGAGTGACATGCACGCAGGGAATGTGTATCAGATTGCTTTTATTAGGACATGCAGTGCTTTTGGTCAGTCAACGTACTGTGCCATTACTGCTAAGGACCCACACAATGTGACGTCAACCAGAGAAGAAATTGTCAATGAGGTAGTCCTTACGGGCTATTACTGCTGCAGTGGGCTTTGCTGCGTACACATATGTTGTGCAACACACAACATGCAACGATCATCTTGCACACGAGATCTGGGCTGTATAGGAGCTTACCACCTATGAAGTCCAGGCTCCTGAAACGTGACTTCAACACGCCAAATGCGCACTTCACGATGCCCCTGGTGCCATTGTGGGCCACATTGTACTGTCTCTGGGCCTGTGTGTTTGGGGCTCGGAGGTATCTTATCATCCAAGCGCAAAGTGTATATCCTTGGTCACCTGTGACAGTGCAGAGAGACATGAGTCATGACTACGTACTGCATGATGTTTTGGCAGGTTCACTGGTTCATTGGGGTGTGAAATGTGTGACTTAGTGATTCATGTATGACATGTACTGCGTGTTGCAAATGAGCTGCATCATGGTGTACTACCTAGCCTCCCTGCTGCACCTCCCCCTGAGCACATTCACTAGTGTGCGCAGCGCAATTACATCACATGCACCCCTACGGCACACCATTGACATGCTTGTCTGCGCATGTCTACAAGCCAGCGTACAACACAGTGATGATGCTGCGCAGAATGTGGCCAGCCACGTGTGTGTAGGCCCATTGGAAGGACAGGGCTGACACAAATGTAGAGCACCTGCCTGGCTGAACTCGACATCCAGTTGAGGGTACAGCTTTGGCTCATGCTACGCTAATAGCGACACACACAACAGTTGGCATGTGTGATTCCTGACCCTGTACGGGCATGCCCTCCCTCATGCACCCCTTTGGCCGACTAAGCACACCAGAGACATGCTATATAGCAACATTGTCGATTGTGTGACGGGTGGCTCAGACACTACAACAGAGACACACGCATCAACCACATCCTTGGCATGGCCCACACTGAACCACAGGTGTGGGAATACACCGAGTGAACAGTGCATGATTGAACTAACCTTTCGGCTAGTCTTACCTACACTTTAACCAAGGAGTGACAACCCTTTACAATCATTGCACCAATTGACAAGAATGTCTAAATACTAAGAAATTAGGAGTGCTCCTCGTGCATTCTTCATACACCACACTGAACCACAACCAGATCCACGTGTGGAGGAGCCACACCCCTACGCAGTACTGTAGTACGCCTGTCAAACCCCGCTTACACTCACATAAAGATAGGACACGCTTACATGTCCCAGGTCTACCCCACTGCCTGCTGTGACATCCTTGTGCACGTTGTACACAGCACAATGTAATGTGGAATGGCCCCAGTCCAACATGCATACATAATGACCACACGGACACACTGAGTGAGTTTGTAGGACTGGCTATGGGCATTTGCGCCCGGCCCCTTTTATTGCCAGGGTCACATCGCCAGTGACACCTGTGCTGGATGGGTGTTGGGTAGTGTAAGCCACCACTCAGAGGTTGCTTGGTGCTGGCAAAAACCACAACAGTGAGCAGACAATCAGCAGTACAAATTACAGAAATCATGGGTCCCTGACTTGAGCAGCACAGAGTTTCTGGCCCCGGATGCACAGCGTCCGGCACAGGCACACCGCCACAGGACGGAGACTTGCGGTGCACTGAGGTAGGGCCACGTGAGCTAAGCGTGTACTCATCAATTTCCAAGGGGAATGTCGCTGAGGGTTGAGAGGGACAGTGGAAAGTGTCCCTCCAGGGCATGATGCAGAGGGCAGAAGCAAGCAGGGACAGGCAAATTGCGGAGTTGAATGCTACAGACTCCACTTTTCCACCTAGTCAGTATCAGCTACATGAAGAGGAACACAACCTCCAGCCCATGGGCCCAGATGCCACTGACATACAAACAGAGATCAACCATGAATTTCAGGGCACACACTCCGGGGCAACAGAGCTGGAAGTGGATGCAATCTGCGATGAGGCCTGTACAATGACATGGACTCTGCCATGTACAGGGCAAGACTCAGTTCCAAATGTGTGTTCTACTTGACCACTGTGTATGCCGGTGGGGTACATCAACAAGAATGGAGTTCAGTGGGCCTGTGTCGCGGAGGCCATGATGGTCCGAGGAGTCTGCCAAGGTCGAGGGCCTTGGGCCAGGAGCTTGCACCGGCATGTGGTGGGCCCTCTTCGACACACACCTGTGTCTGCAGTTGGGCATAGAGTCCTGGGTGCGCAGGGGTGGGCAAGACTGGTTGGGGGACCAGCGACCCGGGGTACAGCAGGCCCACAGGATCGCAGGCAACACCGCTCACTGTGACAGCCTCGTGGCGGGGTGAGAGGTGCTGCTCTGGCAGAGATGTTGGGCATTCCAGAGGAGGACCACGCCCAGATTTACGTGCTTTTTATTCACACCCCTACACTGGCCTGGCATACGACAGGCCAGCCCACTCCGCTCACGCTTATAGGGGGAACGTAACAAGCTACATTTCCTTGATCTCCCCCACTGGCTGGGGTGACATGGTTGCTTCCACTGTCCACTACACTCCAAACACCAGCGGTGTGTGTCGACATGGATATGTGGATAGTCTGCATACTGCAGTCTGGCCAGCACACCCATCCCACACTTGGCATTGTGTACATGCTTATTCTTGGGTCACTTGCCTCCTTCACACATGCCTGGTTCCCACCTCTCCCCACAATCTGATATTGTGTGGCTGAGGTGCCATGCCATTGATGGCTTGTGTACATGGCTAGCCCAGGTTACCACAGTAAGTTGTGATGTCGTGTCTGGTAAGTGGTCATGTTGTTTGGCATGTTGTATGTGAGTTTGTAACGTGTGCATTCCCAGAGTTGTGAGTTGCATGATTGTGAATTTGCAGTGTGTGGTGTGTTCATTTGGTACTCACCAATGAGCAGAGCATTTCCGTAGGTGCCATCCTGGAAGCTCCGGTTGATGATGGACTGTCGGAAGATGAAGGAATCATGCACACTGCCTTGGTAGTTGGTGACGACATTGGTGAAAAGTCCCCGGTGGTCCACTATTGCCTGCACATTGATGGAATGCATCTGCTTTCTCTTGCGGTGATTGTGTGCAGTGTCGGCAGGGGACACAAGTAGGACATGTGTGCAGTCTATTGCCCCCAACACGTGCAGGAAGCCAGCTATGGGGTAGAAGCCCTGCTTGGTCTCCAGCTGTTCCTGTGCAGTGTGGGGGAAGTATAGGTACTGGGGTAACAAGCTGATGATGGCATCCAGGTCGGGTTTGAGGAACTTTGATAGGGCTGGCTGTGAGACTCCTCCGACTCTGGTGGATATTGGTTGAAAGGTACCAGAGGCCAACAGGTGCAGCACAGCCAGCAGCTTTGTTTGAGGTGGGATGTTGGTTGTCTGCTAGGTTGGTAACATCATCCTGTGGGCAATGATGTTCAGGATGCAGAGGATGGTTGTCCTTTTGAGCCTGAATTGGGCAATGACATTCTCCGGTGTTAAGTCTGTGAGGCTGGTGCGTTTTCTGAAGGTCCGCGGCCTGTGTCTGCGCTGCCTCTGTGGTGGTCTGGGGGTGGTGCGGTGGGGTCCAGGGGGTGGTGGCAGTCCTGGGGGTGGTAGTGGTGGGTGTTGTGGGCCTGTTGGGGCTCCGACCTGCATGATCAGTAGCTCCATGGCATCTGTTGTTCTTGAGGTGTGGCTCGGGCTGGGCTCCCTTTTCTGGTGCCGGCTGCCGTCCGACTTTCCATCTGGTCAGAGCAGGTGTTAATTTCCTGCTACTAACGCGCCTTATCGCATGTTTTGTGGTCATATTGCCAATCTGGCTGGTTGTTGAGGATGTTGCGGAGTAGTGTTGTTGCAGCTTTTTGCATGCGAACGCCTACTCTGCATCTCATTAGCGATAGTTGCGGGGGTCATCTGTGATGATGTTTTTTGCAGCTGCTATCGCAGGTAAACTGGTGCTATGGGCTGTTAACACCAGCTTGTGAACGGGGTGATACATTTATTGTGACTTTCGCTGCGATGAAGTGCTGTTAACTCGCCGATGACTCCTTGAGAATATGCCCCAATATGCGGCTAGCAGCAGGGAAGATTGGCAGACTCCTTACGGATGTGCAGTTCAGTCCAGATTAAGGAAATAGCTCTTGTATTCTCACTTGGACATCTTTTCTCTGACACCTCGGGCAACAATGAGTAGAATTTTAGGGGCACATGCATCAATGAAAATTGCATTTGCAAAGGGTGCGAATCGCAAAATTCGGCCGTTTGCAAATGCAATTTCATTATTTGGGATGCATCACAATTTTTGTATTGTTTGCAATTTAAGAAATCGCAAAATTGTGGTTTCTTAAATTGTGATGGCATTTAAGGAATCTCAAATTGAGATTCCTTAAATGCAATGCATGAAACTTTAAAAAATTGCGAATTCACACTTAGGGGGAGCAAATTACCATGAGGTTGAACCTCATGGTAATTTGTGAAAACTTTGAAAAATGCACTTTTGTGCATTTTTCAAAGTTTCATGTTGTGCACACACATGCCCTTAGGGCAAGTGTGTGCACAACATATGTGTACAGATTGAATTCAGGGGTGCAACAGGGTGTCCTTTGGACACCCCTGCACCCTTGAAATCACATTCTCAAATTGCGATTTGCTAATTACTAATCGCAAATTGAGAATGTCTTCCCATTCATTCCTATGGGCCTCTAGGCCCATAGGAATGAATGGGGAGGTATTCCTTAATTGCGATTCACAATTTGCTAGTCGCAATTAAGGAATAATAAGGAATCGCAATTTATTTAGCAATTTCTTTATGCATAGCCATTTGCGATTCCTTACTAGCGATTCCTTATTTTTGGCTAATAAGGAATCGCAAATGGCCATGTTGATGCATGTGGGCCTAAGAAACTATGCTTTACCCACAGAGCTACTTGGCACAAAAGCTCTTGCATCTTAGGAGTCTTTATAAGGTTTTGCTCTAGTAAACACTCAAAACCATTAGCTCAGTTGTGACTTATCTCTTCAAGATACAGCAAAAGTTTTTTAATGGTTTGTTTCGCTGTAATTTTACAGCGAGTGGTGTATAATCAAGCAAAGTGGTGTAATGGCTAAGGGTGGGAGTCAAATTCCATTCCGCTCGGGGAAATTGCGATAATTTGACATTTTCGCGTTCCACAGAGAGAGCGAAAATGTAAAAATTACCACAATTCCCATCGCCCCGGAAATTTTTTTCTTGCTCGCGCTGTAAAAATACGTTTTCGCGGGCGCGCGATCACCTTACCTGAATCACCGCATTCACCGACAAGTTTTCCCGATCCGGTCACGTTCTCCACGAGATGTTGGATTGTTGGTAAGGGTGGTCGTCAAATTCCGTTCCGCTCGCGAAAATTGCGATAATTTTACATTTACGCGTCCCACGGAGAGCGCAAAAATGTCAAAATTTCCGCAATACGCATCGTCCTGGAAATTTTTTTCTTGCTCGCACTGTAAAAATACATTCTCGCGGGCGCGCGATTGCCTTACCTGAATCACCGCGTTCGCCGACAAGTTTTCCCGATCCGGTCGCGTTCTTCACGAGATGTTGGATTGTTGGTAAGGGTGGGCGTCAATTTCCGTTCCGCTCGCAGAAATTGCGATAATTTTACATTTTCGCGTTCCACAGAGAGCACAAAAATGTCAAAATTTCCGTAATCCGCATTGTCCCGGAAATGTTTTTCTTGCATGCGCTGAAAAAATACATTCTCGCGACCGCACGATCGCCTTACCTGAATTTTTCACGTTCGCCGACAAGTTTTCCCGATCCGGTCGCGTTCTCCACGAGATGTTGGATTGTTGGTAGTAATTTTAGCTATCTCGCGAGAGTTCGTGCCCGCGATCACGTCATTTGTCTCGCGATCACGTCATGCTTCTTGCGATCATGCACCGCGAGAGTATGAGATCTCAAACACGTCATTCTCCACCGCGAGCGAGAGCGTGAGGACGCGGAAACGTCATATCCAACGCGACAAGGAGCGAGAGAACCCGAACACGTCATTCTCCACCACGAGTGAGAGCGAGAGGACGCGAGCATGTCATATGAAACGAGACAAGGAGCCAGAGACCCAGAACACGTCATATCCATTGTGACAGGGAGCTAGAGAACGCGATCACGTCATTTTGGACGCGCCATTGACATCCGGCGGAAGTAATGTGAAGCTCGAGAACTCGAACATGTAAAAATTTCAATTTGGAGAAGAATATCAGCTCTAGCAGCATGGAACCTTCTGCAAATGATGATTTGGATGAAAAAACGCCTCAGATTGACATTTGGCTGTCCTTTTTTGTGCAAGGGCCTACGTCACACTGCGTAGCAGTGTGGGCGGAGCCCAAGAGTCCTTTTGGTAGCGTCTCCGAAAATCTACCTAACAAATTCCTGGCTGCTCGTGATTTTTCGTCTTTTTTTTTGGTAGCTGCATTTCGATTGGCCTTCTTGTGCGTGTGTTTTCGGAAGAGACCACGCAATAGGCCATAGGCGGTAGAGTAGCTCCGTCTAGTGCATATTCCGTGCGGACACGCGCACCAGAAGGCCATACTTCTTCAATTATCGCGGCTTGACGGCCGCGATAATTCAAAAGATATGTTAGCAGTGGCGCGTGGACGCGCACCACTGCTCGTTTCAGAAGGACTGGTTTCTGCTTCCTTTCATGTGTCAGTGCGACGGCCGCGGTATCGTCTATGTTCTGCTTGTTTAAACAACAGTCCGACCCTGAAAGTTTTACAAATATGTGTCTCTGGTCATTATTTCATTCCTCCTAGACCCATCTATGCTGTATATATGTTACTAAACGTTGTGAGGCACATCGACAGTGCACTCAGCGCTACGGCATCCAAAGAGCACGGACGGAATCTGTGTTTCTGGCACGTTTCTATCAGACTGCAGCTCAAAGCACGTTTCCTGACGAGGAATCCATTCTACTGCAATTCTATGACCATTTCCTTTGCGTACTTTAAAAACGCCTTCCCAGTCCTCCCCTTTGAAAATAAATACAGCCGCGAGAGAGGAAATGGCCGCATAGATATGGAAAGCGCATGCACAGTGCATTTTCTCATCTTAATGTTTAAACATCTTGTTTTACAAAAGAATTTGAGAGGTGCACTCGGTAAAGTCAACAACACAAAAAGTTCATTGGTTTTGTAAATCTTCTGTTCTTTCTTTAATACGTTCTTTATTTTCTTTTAAAATACACAGGCACAGCCAACGCATTTCATTCCCTTTCGTGCCTTGGGAATTTCGTCAGGGCTGCAAAAGATTTTAACATGCATAAGCATTTTTTGCCTTGTGTTTGAATAGATATAACAATAATCTACATAACATACAAAATTAGATTAAAATGGACTAGAGAATACACCAATAGACCTAGCCATATAAAAAGTACAAGCCAAATGGCACATTCACTAATACATTGTGGAAGCAAGTACACCCTCACTAGTACATTGTCTCTACAATGCCAATCCAAAACAGTGTAACTTGACATAACCCGATTTCACCGACCTGTGCCAATTGGGGAAAAAGGCACCCGAAAAGAGTTGTGCAATCATACCAAGTTTTGTACTTTAAAAGCCAAAGATTGAGTAAAAGATGAAACATATATTGTCCAAAATGTGAAACGTGAAAAGTCACAGAGTGTATGGTCAGATTGACTGTGATCAAGATGTGAACACAGCATCAAGTTAACAATACTATCACTGTAATCACTTCAAAGGACATTGGGGATAGGATATGGTCATAAACGTCCCCCATGAGTACCATGATAATGAGGAAATATAAATTTTTGGTCAAGTTATGTTCCCTATCGTGTACCCCACCGTCTCCATGTACGAGTTTAAAGTGCATGTAACTTCCCTCCTGTGCCAGCTATGAAGACGCAAATACATTTGCGTCCAACGTTAACATGTCCTCTTTCAGACCCACCCTGAATGGGTTGAATAGTCCGTTCCTAAGTATGCCATGCCAACGTCTTTTTGTAGTGTACTTTACACGTTTTCAGCTCTGGCAAAGTAGGCCCGAAATTCTGCCATCGAGCCTTTTTTCTGCCTTCTGACTCTGAAAGCCTCAGCCCAGGCTGCCCCCGTACCTGTGAACTCTGCCTTACTTCCAGCGCGGCCCACCGCGCTCAGCTCAGCCTGCTGCCTGCCAAGAATGAATTCAACCTTCGAGTTATCTGTTTCCATCTCCGAAGATGCATTCCTGCCTACTAGTTTAAGTAAACATTCCCCCAGCTGCAGAGCAAAAGGGCCTGGCCTTATTGTTTCTGTGCAAGTAATTCATAGCCTCTGTTACCACGCTACCATGGAAGGCCCATGCCCCCACGCTTCTCATGCAGACACTTAGGCGCTTATACACGCACTCCAGTCAGTATAGAATAGCTTCTGCCCCAGAGACCTTTCCGCCCAGATAGCTCAGTTCCTAAACATCAGATATCAGATATGATAGAAGCACAAGTTGATCTGACATGCCAGACTTCTGTCTCTTTCCGTTAGTCTAAATGTCAAGTCCCCAGCACCCTCCAGCTTCACGTCAGTTACACGTCATGCAGCTGCGCGCGCATCCAGGCTTCAGATTTCTGCTGACATTGCAAGATTCTGCTCTTGTTGCCACCCACTTATGACACCTACCTGTGACGTTTCTAACACACACTTCTATGTTCACGCCTAGTTCACGCCTTCTAATTACGTATCATGACCACGTGTGTGTTTTATCTTGTTTCTCTCAGCTGTTACGCCTTCTGCATTGACTTCTATTGTGTATATTAAGTATAAAAGTAATGTAATGTCAATAAAATATTGCTCTATCCCTTCTTACACCCCTGTGGTGGTAAGAATCCGATATCCAGTCATGACCATTCCTTTTTAAGGAATAAAACCCCTAAGAACTCTAACACCACGGACTCTGTTTTTTTCTTTCCGATTGAGTTATTATTGATTAAGTACTTCCCTGCATAGAAATTAAGATGGTAAATTAAATATTTACGACATTTTGGCGCCCGAATAGGGACCCCTCCCCCACCTCACGCGCCGGTTGGTGCGTTGCAAACTCTGTCCCCTGCCATCAGTTAGACGGAACCTACGCGTACCGGCAGGATTTCCTGTATCTCCCTCTGGCCCACGGAGGTGACGAAGACTGCAATTAGCACCCAGACGAGGCGGTGAGGAGCGCGGAGGATCCCGACCAGAGCCTAGCCGAAAGAAGCAAGGTCCGAGGTGTCAAGAGGCCCACCAGTTTTCCGAAGTATCCACGTGTCGAGTCGAGTCGAGTCCGGTCCAGTCCAGTCGAGTTTTCCGAGGCCTTCTGTTTTCCGTGCTTCCCGGTGAGTACCATTGCTGGGACGTATCTAGACGGGTTTGGGTACACAAGTCCGGTCTGCACTGTTTTAGACAGTGTATCTGTACTGTTTAAGCAGTATATCCGATGATTCAAGTTCTTGCACTGTTCTCAGCAGTGTATCTGTGCTGTTTAGCAGTACATCCGGTATAGGGGGTAGTAATAAGTGTTTTTTAAATGTCTTTTTCCATGTGATCAATGTCGTTGTATGAGTGACTGTTTTTATGTACATTATTGTGTTTTTGTGTAACTAGCTGTATTCAGTATTAAGTAGCAAGAATTGAGCATTCAGTATTAAGTAAACAAGATGCCGTTTTTCAACAAGTTAAAGCAGATAGGAACTAGGAAAGGGATGCTAGAGGAAGAAATTCCTATCCCCCCTAGGGACACTCCTGGAAATTTCATGTACCATAAACATGGCATAGACGCCATACTGTATCTAGATTTATGGGCCGATTATACTAAGCATCTAGATGAGAGACACAGATGGCCCGTTACCGGAACATGGGATGCCGAGTGCATCTTGAAGGTAGAAGAAGCATTATGGAAAAAGAAAGCCAGACAATCTCAGAAAGACGCCATAGAATTTTGGCGTAAGGAATCACATAAGCGTACAGAAAAAGCACTCCGTAGAGAAGACAGACTTAAAGAATCAGATAAAGCTCAAGAAAACGAATTAGTTACTGAAGGGATTCGAGTAAAATCAGAGCAAATAGACCGCGCACGAAACAATCTTGTAAATGGTATGTATCTTGTGGCCGAAGGTTCGCCTGAGGCCACTTCAGAAATACCGGAAAATCTGCCGCCACCATTAATTCCAACTAAAGTAACTCACAGGACCACTAAAGACATATTCCTGAATTCCTATCTAGAGGATGTAGCCCCCGCTTACACCAATCTGCCTGTCCGCGCCCTGCCTAACGACGGGGACGGGGGTGGTAACCCGCCCCAAGATCATATTCCGCCAGTGCCACAACAAGGTTCCCCCGCCCGACAGATTCCCCCTGTTCCACCACCTCCACCACTTCCCGCACCTAAAATTAATATACCGAAACCGCTTCTACCTGATCCTACTAAAAGACAAATTCAAGTACCGATACGGACTCCACAAAGAGATAACGCTCAAGCTTCAGCATCAGGAGGTGCGTCCGGGGGTCCCCAGACCCCGCCGCCAACACGTAGATTACACTTGCAGAAGCCCTTTATGCTCCACTCACCCCGCCTCGACCCACTCAAAGAACCGCTTCAAGTTTGCAGATACGACCCAGTACCTGGTAAAGATGATAGGATGTTTATAGCATCACTACGCTTACGACAAGCTACAGATTACCTACTGTACTTCCCAGGAATGAAAGGGTACCTAGATAGAATATACAATTTTGTCCGGACTGGGGAAGACCCTGACAGTATTAAGGAAGCCATGGCATATCAGAAAGTCGACACTCAAGCGTATCTACTACGTTTTTTCATAAATTGCTTAATAAGAGAACGAGACAGGCCTGAGACAGACCAGGATGAATTAGATGGACTCAACAAATGGGGTCAAAATATATCTGAAGGAAAACATGATAAGGGGGGTTGCATAGCCAGTATGTACAAGAAAATAAGAAAAGAAGTAATAGAGATACACAAAAAAGAAAAAGAAAAAGAGAATGCCTCCTCCGGGGAGGAGGAAGAACGTGAAGAACCAGAAAAGACTACAGATACGATAGCATATGTAGGTAAGGGAGCTTACCTTAGGAAAGGCATTCGTCCAGAAAGCAAGAGAGTTTTTTTCTCTGGCTTAACCAATCCGAATTCTACTGAACATCAGTTCCAGGAGACCGATAAAAGGCTTCGAGACCGAATAGGGTACCATGTACTCAATTCTATGGATGAACAAGAACTAGCTCGGTCAGCAGTATTATGGGCTGACAACCCGGATATATATAATGATGACACAGTAGCGCAGACATTCCTGAACCTTTCCCCAGACGAACAGAAATTAGCAGGTGTATACATGATTCAGCACCTCCTCACGTTATACAGAAACCAACATTCTGATCCAGGTCCCTTACACGAGACATTAGAAGCACTACTCATGGATAGATGGAGAGGTTTAAGCACCAAATTAATTCAAATAATTCTAGAACAACGCCACAGATATAACACTTTCGTAAGCTACGAATATGTTCCCGCTCCGCCCCCAGAAAGAAAAATTTATCATATGGAACGTTTGCATGGCATTGAAAGTCAGAACCCCTTACGAGAAGTGCATCCAGTTATGGGTGAGGATCATACCTTGAAACGTGTGTATGTACACACGCCTCTGACTAAGTTAGAACTGTTAGAAATGAAGAAACTAGTACCGTGTCATGATAAAGACCCTGCAGGTTTTCACAGAGAACTTAAAGACATGTTACTGATGGGGGATTACACATATGAAGATATCATGAAAATGTTAAAGGTACTGCTGCCCACGGGCATCTACGAGAAACTCAAGGAAAAAGAATGGGAGGTGGGAGAGAAAAAGATTGTATGGGCAGAAATAGAAGACGAAGAGAACAAACGTGTCCCAGGGGTAGGCCTTGGGGAGAAAACTAAAGCATTACTAGGTTTGATAGTACAGGTTCTGCCAAGATTATTGACAACTAGAAAGGAAGATTGGGACGCCATCTCGTCCTGTAAACAGAAACACGATGAAGATACTAGTGACTTCTATTCAAGATTCGAGAAATGTTTCATTATTAATAGTGGCCTTAAACCAAGTAGTGAGTCATATCCGCATCTTTTTGTATCAAAATTAGTCGAGAATTCCCTGCCATTAGTTAAGAACCGCGTGTACAAAGTTGAAAGTACTTGGCAGGCAAATACGCCATCCCAGATGTTACAGATGCTACAATACCATCAGAACAGAATTAGAGAAGAACAAGATCAGGAACAGAAACGCATGAAAGACACGAAAATGAAAATGTTAGTGGCCCAATCGGTTCCAGCCGACGGCCAGAGAAAGGGTACGACCCAGACAGGCCATTCCGCAGCTCCCGTTAAAGGGACATGCAACTATTGCAAGCAGCCAGGTCACTACGTACACGAATGCCCAGTTCTGAAACATAATATAGCAACAGGTAAAACTAAAGAAAGACTGCATCCACCTAGACAAGATCATAACCAGCCTTAGTCTTCCCAGAACATACAGCCCATGCAGAATACACAGCCTATGCATGCTTCATCACATGCAGCACAGACAGTAGCGGTATCACAGCCACAGCCCATTGCCGCAACTCAGCAAGTTTCACAACAGATGTACCAGTATGCCCAGTCCGCTTATCCCGATTATCCACGATATACATGAAACAGCCTAGAGAGGGAAGGTGGCTTGCCTCTTATTGAGATTCCTGTAGATCAAGAGGGTCCTTATGTACATAGTCAAGTATTGGGAAAAGACAGAAAGTTTTTAATTGATACAGGGGCAAGTCGCACCACAATCAGTCATGATGAAGTTCCAGGGGCACCCCTCTCAGGCTCACAGAATGTTTCCCTTGGTTTTTCAGGACAGCCTATTGTAAATGAGGTATCGAAACCAGTTCCCCTGGCTGTGGGTCCATTATCACGTGTTACAGACCTGTTACTCACGAAATCATGTCCAGAAAATCTGTTAGGAATAAAAACATTGAAGGCTCTAGGAGCCGTGATCTGCTGCTCCCCGGAGGGAGTTAGACTCTTTCTGCGGGATTTCAAGGGTCATTATGTGTTACGTGAGTTTGATGTCAGATTGAAAAATGTACCAGATCACTTGTGGGCAAAAGGCCCAACTGATGTAGGTTGTATGCACATTACACCATACCGTGTTACACTCAAACCAGGTGTAGTTTTACCCAGAATCAGACAATACAAGTTACCACCCGATGCTGTAGTGGCTTTACTGGAAATCATTGAAGAGCTCATTGCCCAAGGAGTGGTCGTAGAAACCGACTCCAATATCTGTAATTCACCCATCATTCCGATCCTTAAACGTACTGATCCCAATGCACCGCCAGTATATCGGCTGGTGATTGATTTAAGAGAATTGAATAAATGCATTATTCCACAGTACCCTGTGGTTCCCGACATCTCATCCTTATTGACGGCTATTGATTCAGAAGCAACGTTCTTTACTGTAATTGACCTCAAGAACGCCTTCTTCAGTGTACCTATTGATCCAGAGAGCCAATATCTCTTCGGATTCAGTTTAAATGGACGAAGTTTCAAATTTTCACGCGCACCTCAAGGATTCACAGAAAGCCCCAGCATCTATAGCCAAGCACTGAAAAGACAACTTGATTGTATCATAATGCCAGTTAACACCGCTTTACTGCAATACGTCGATGATCTGCTGATCACCGCACGAAGTGAGCCCGAATGTGAACAAGCATCACTGACAGTTTTACATTTTCTGGCCGACAAGGGACACAAGGTGTCTCCTTCGAAGCTACAATTCTGTGTTCAGCAAGTTGTGTACTTGGGTCACTTGCTGTCCAAAGTGGGGAGACAGCTCACTCCCGATCGCATTCAGTTAATTGTAAATATGCCACAACCACAGACACAAAAGAAAGTGCGGGCCTTTATAGGCCTCACCTCGTACTGCAGACAGTGGATTCCCCAGTATGCATTTCTAGCCAAACCACTCATTCAGTTAACAACACAGGAGGCAGCGACTTCGACTGTCCTCCCTTGGACTCAGGAACATACACAGGCTTATGAAGAATTAAAGAAAGCTTTATGCCAAGCACCAGTTCTAGCGACACCATGTTACAGCAAACCTTTTACACTTTTTGTTACAGAACGTGAGGGTACAGCATTGTCTGTCCTCACTCAAGATCAAGCAGGTTCACATAGGCCTTGCGCTTATTTTTCAAGTACATTGGATTCAGTAGCTCAGGCACTCCCTGCGTGCTTGAAGTCAGTAGCAGCAACAGCGTTAGCAATCAGACAGAGCGATTCAATTGTTTTAGGACATCCATTAACAGTTCAAGTTCCACATTTTGTAGAGGTTCTTTTAAACAGAACCCAGACTCAGCACTTGACTATAGCACGACTGACAGGTTATGAATTGACACTGTTCCAGCCACACATAGAAATCAGACGCTGTAGCATTCTGAACCCCGCAACATTGTTACCTACAATTATGACAGATCCAACCCCGCATGATTGCATAGAGATCATTAATACAGTAACAAAACCTCGACGAGACCTAACAGATGTTCCACTGGAAAATACAGACCTGACACTTTATGTGGACGGTTCATGCATGAGAACAAGTACAGGAGAATTAGTGGCCGCGTATGCAGTGACCACTGAAACTGAAGTTAAAGAAACACATCGTATTGACACATTGTCTGCTCAAGCGGCGGAGCTCATCGCTCTGACCCGAGCTTGTATTCTAGCCAAAAACAGAAATGTTAACATATACACTGATTCCCGTTATGCGTTCGGAGTCGTACACGACTTCGGCATGTTATGGCAAGAAAGAGGTTTCTTGACCTCTCATGGTGCCAAGATCCAACACGGTTCCCTCATTCAAGCACTGTTAGAAGCAATACATCTGCCTTCGGGCATATCAGTCATGAAGTGTAAAGCACATACTAAAGTTACAGATTCTGTTTCCCAGGGTAACGACCTGGCAGACCAGACAGCAAAACATACAGCATTGACTCACACCCAGACTACTGATGTGACAAAGACAATAGTACCAACTCAGTGTATGTCAGTCAGGGATCCCACCCTAGACGTAATCGATATTCAGACACATGCCACTCCTGATGAAATAAAGAAATGGACTGAACTAGGAGGGATCCAGACAGATCAAGGATGGGTCACAAAGGGAAAATCTACATGGTTCCTCCCCGACTCAATGGTCCAAATAATGATAAATACAGCACATAGTCCTGCACATCTAGGAGAGAAAGCTATGTTAGACAGTTTACAGAATCTCTGGTACAACAAACACTTACGAGCAGCAGCAAAACAGAAAGTGCGTACTTGCATGATCTGTTGTCAGTTCAATCCAGGTAAAAGCGTTCCTGTAGAGCAAGGTGGATTTCATCCTCCCGATCACCCTTTTGAAGTCCTCCAGATGGATTATATCCAGATGGACCGTTGTCGAGGATTCAAATATGTCCTCGTAGTTGTTTGTGCACTTTCTCGTTGGACCGAAGCATACCCAGTCCCAGACTACACTGCTCCGACCACTGCCAGGCAGCTGGTTCGAGAATTCTTCCCACGATACCGCCTGCCTCGTGTCGTGTACTCAGATAACGGACAGCCGTTCTCATCCGAACTCATGAAGCATGTCTCCCTTCTGCTAGGATATCAGTGGAGATTCCATTGTGTCCGACATCCCGAAGCCGCAGGCCTTGTAGAGAGGCATAACCAGACACTAAAGACCCGCCTTGCTAAAATATGCCAGGAGAAAGGGGTCGACTGGATAGTCGCCCTGCCAGTTGCACTGTTCTACATGAGAATGGTTGCCCACTCGAGATCAGGACTATCCCCGTACGAAGTGGTCTTTGGCAGACCACCGAATATGTGGGGGACGCCCATGCCTAAGAAAATTACTGATGTTGATTGTAACATGTTGACAGATTACCTTGCCTCCTTGATGTCTGCACTCCAATCATGTCGTTCACAGGTTGCCGCAGCCTTTCCTGACAACACTGATGTAAAGCCGCATGATGTCCATCCTGGCGACCTGGTCTTAATTAGGAACTTCGACAGGAAAAGTCCGCTGGAGCCCCGCTGGAAAGCGCCGAAGACCGTCCTTCTTACTACGAGGACCGCAGTAAAGGTGGAGGGCAGAAAGGGGTGGGTCCACACGAGTCATATTAAACAATGCAACGAACTGAAACCAGACCCAGACTCGTCCACCCCCACCAAAGACTGTATTGAACCTAGTGACTTTAAAGTACCCGAACGAGAGAAAACTTCCCAAGAGGAGTATAAATTGAAACTCCGATCTAGCAAGTCAGACAGTTTAATTGTTTAAGTCCTCCCCTAGGTGAATCGGTTAAATAGTTTCTGACATGTATCCCCTAGATCGAGATAGAGAGAGAGAGAGAGAATTCAAGAAACATACTTATTGCAAATCACTGCGTAGTCACTGTATAGTGACATTATTAATTATGTTTTTTCTAAGTCTTCTGATTATTGTTGCAAGCATACTGCTTCCTATCTATTACCCTATTTTCAAGCGTGAACAATCTGCTTACAATGTTTCTGCTGAACATTCTTTTAGTACATTACCCCCTCACGAATTGTCTTACAGACTTGCGCTGCGCAACAACACATTCATTAGCATGTTACATCACTCCCATCAGACGAGCAATGCTACAAACTGTTGGATATGTGGCCGACTCCCTCCCCATCAGAAATACAAGGGAGTTCTGCCCCTCTTTCTGTATCCATTCACTCACAATGGCTCCTGTGGTGCATGGAGTAGATTGATAAATTCTTTAGATTCTGATATTGCTGTTACCCGCGAAGGGGGCTGGGTTTGGGGAAACCTGAATTCAGTTCTGTTCGACGTCTGTTACCCTGATAAAAGTGGACGATCCGTTAGAATAGGAACTGATCTAGAAAACGAAGTATATGGATTAGGAAATTACACAGTTAACCTCATGATCCTTACTATTGAGTCCGAAGCTGCACCCATTCTCCCCGCTATGTCAGTATTACCAGTCACTGGTCATCTTTGTGTTAGAAAGAAAGGTTCAGTACACTTAGGTCATAGTAAATGTACTACTGTGGTCGAATTCACTGATGAGGGTAGGTCCTCATTTCGAGCTACACGTCATTCCTACTTTGTTTGTGGCCATACCGCATACATACGTTTACCTCCAGATTGGGATGGTACCTGTTACATTGCTTTTCTTCTGCCCCCTGTTTTCCTAGCTCCTCCTGATTATCATAGAAATACAAATCTAGGAAAAGATAGATTCCGAAGAGACCTCCCGATTGTCGACTATACTGAAACGGCATGGGAGCAATACACAGATTTTAATAAAGGATTCTTTTTCTTCACAGGCCCGTCCAAAACGGTAAATTAATACGTAGACTAACTAGAACACTTGAAGCAGTAGTACATGAAACTGCCTCTGCCCTAGGTAACTTAACAGAGGAGCAGTCTGCTATGCGGATTGTTGTCCTTCAAAATCGTCTCGTTATTGACGTCATCTTGGCAGATAGAGGTGGAGCTTGTAAGGTCATCGGGTCAAGTTGCTGTGTTTTCATTCCAGAAAACGCGCCATCTGTATACAAAGCTATTACACGTCTTCATAAGATTGCAAGTTTAATACATCAGAATCCAGGCACCTGGACTTGGTCCGGTTGGTTCTGGACAACGTTGACCGCTTGGGGATGGAAGATCCTATCCTTCCTAGGCATTGGTCTTGTCATAGTATTCAGTTGCTGCCTGTGCCTACAGTGTGGGCCGGCGAT
The DNA here is from genome assembly GCF_964263255.1 of Lissotriton vulgaris. Classification (NCBI taxonomy): domain Eukaryota; kingdom Metazoa; phylum Chordata; class Amphibia; order Caudata; family Salamandridae; genus Lissotriton; species Lissotriton vulgaris. Next base: position 72,150 of record NW_028249225.1, read on the forward strand.
ATGTGGACTGTGCGCCACATCGTGCATTGAACATTCCAGTTTTCTCTCAAACCGACAACGGAAGAGAGACGAGCAAATTATGTTACAAGAACAGACTGATCAATTCATGATGATCGAGATATCATGAAGGGTCCGTAGGGAACAAGGAGGGAATGAGGAAATATACATTTTTGGTCAAGTTATGTTCCCTATCGTGTACCCCACCGTCTCCATGTACGAGTTTAAAGTGCATGTAACTTCCCTCCTGTGCCAGCTATGAAGACGCAAATACATTTGCATCCAACGTTAACATGTCCTCTTTCAGAATGGGTTGAATAGTCCGTTCCTAAGTATGCCATGCCAACGTCTTTTTGTAGTGTACTTTACACGTTTTCTGCTCTGGCAAAGTAGGCCCGGAATTCTGCCATCGAGCCTTTTTTCTGCCTTCTGACTCTGAAAGCCTCAGCCCAGGCTGCCCAGGCTGCCCCCGTACCTGTGAACTCTGCCTTACTTCCAGCGCGGCCCACCGCGCTCAGCTCAGCCTGCTGCCTGCCAAGAATGAATTCAACCTTCGAGTTATCTGTTTCCCTCTCCGAAGATGCATTCCTGCCTACTAGTTTAAGTAAACATTCCCCCAGCTGCAGAGCAAAAGGGCCTGGCCTTACTGTTTCTGTGCAAGTAATTCATAGCCTCTGTTACCACGCTACCATGGAAGGCCCATGCCCCCACGCTTCTCATGCAGACACTTAGGCGCTTATACACGCACTCCAGTCAGTATAGAATAGCTTCTGCCCCAGAGACCTTCCGCCCAGATAGCTCAGTTCCTAAACATCAGATATCAGATATGATAGAAGCACAAGTTGATCTGACATGCCAGACTTCTGTCTCTTTCTGTTAGTCTAAATGTCAAGTCCCCAGCACCCTCCAGCTTCACGTCAGTTACACGTCATGCAGCTGCGCGCGCATCCAGGCTTCAGATTTCTGCTGACATTGCAAGATTCTGCTCTTGTTGCCACCCACTTATGACACTTATGACACCTACCTGTGACGTTTCTAACACACACTTCTATGTTCACGCCTAGTTCACGCCTTCTAATTACGTATCATGACCACGTGTGTGTTTTATCTTGTTTCTCTCAGCTGTTACGCCTTCTGCATTGACTTCTATTGTGTATATTAAGTATAAAAGTAATGTAATGTCAATAAAATATTGCTCTATCCCTTCTTACACCCCTGTGGTAGTAAGAATCCGATATCCAGTCATGACCATTCCTTTTTAAGGAATAAAACCCCTAAGAACTCTAACACCACGGACTCTGTTTTTTTCTTTCCGATTGAGTTATTATTGATTAAGTACTTCCCTGCATAGAAATTAAGATGGTAAATTAAATATTTACGACAATATGAATCCAAAAATGGGCTCACCATCCAACAAATGATCATACAAATTCGATGGTCCAAAGCGTGATCGCACCCCCAGTACTGGGGCTGAAGGATTAGTGTCAATGATGTGGTCCCAATTATTCCTAGAGATAAGATACGATAGTGTAGCTTGTTAGCGACGGTTCCGCCAAATTCTATGTAAGATCTTAGAACTGATCATAGACCGTTATTTACTTACAGCTTGAGTAAAGTGCGTCCCAAGTACATACCAAATAATATATAAATTATTATGTCTCGCTACGTTGCAATTGGAGCATGGAGCGAGATGTATTTTGAAATAAGTCCAGAACTTGGCAAAACCCAAAGGTACAGATGTCAAAAGGAAGCTGCTCCCCTGCAGGTAGTCTAATTGTAAAAGGGAAATGCCGATCTTAGACAAAAGCTGTTCCCTTACAGGCTATCTGTTAGTGCAAGGGAAATCGCGAAATAGTATTTACCTGGATAGTATAGAAGTAACGTTCCAGGCGAAGTATCTGCTCGTAATGCCACAAATTAGCCACCATAGTGTGTGGATAGAGAAACAAGTATAGATCCTGGCCCCATGTATATGAGACATATATATGCCAAATTATATCATACTCTCTGTAACTACAGGTATATGCATATAATGGGTAGTGCATATTGCCAGAGGTATTTATATTATAACATGCACTCTGAGGTTCAGGTAAATTTTATTACATATAACTCCATTTTTTTGCAAAGTATAATAACACCTTAAGGGTCAGTATCACCTCTAATAGAGAGTTCAAGTTAAAAATATAAGGAAATATCTCAATATGGGTTTCTTTTGATCACAAAACGAATTTTTATAAAAACTGGTTGGTGGCCCATGTCGTTATAGAGATAACCTTTGCAGTGACTAGTACAAGACTCATTGTGGGAAAGGAGGAGTAGCCGAAAGTAGATACAATCACTATTTTCCTCCTCCCACTGGTATAACAGACGGTGGTTCGGTCTCTGTTATCCTCCTCCCGCTATTGTAAATAGACATAGTCATTTGTTATGCTCACAACACCCCGAAATGCTATATTGTTAACTGCCGCTTATCGGTCTCTAGTACCTTGTAAAGTCAGTGTGGACGAGGGCGGGGTGGCATTCGCTCGTCGACCATTGTCCAAACGAGTCGTGAAAGTATTCTTAGGTTGCAAGACCTAAACAAAAATATATCGTCCGATGTTACCAACATGCCATACAATACTCAGAGATGACGCTAGTGCTAGTTCCCTATAGAGTGGCATACCTGTGATAGGGTCTCTGCAGTCTCCTGCTCCTCCCCGTGGAATTCTGGATGCAATGTTTTGCCGGTCCCCCGCCATTTTTGAAGGAGGTAAACCGACCCCGAATAGGGTCACGTGGTACCTTCAACATCGGAGCAGAGTCGGGACCGGTTCAATGTTAACCCGTAGTTTCAGAAACTGTGCAAGTCTAAAGGGGCCATGGCGGCCATCTTTGAGAAGGTTGATAGTAAACGGAGGATATTAAGATTGTATTCTGGAGGGGGTATAATATGTTGTGCATAATCGGTACGTACTTATCGTTTGCTTATAACTATACCAGTGGGGCATTTCATGTATTTACATGTTTAAAGATGGCCGTTTCTGAAACTGCGGGTTAACATTGAACCGGTCCCGGTTGGTATGATTTAAGAAAATACAGAAATGGCACAATCGCACCCACACTGATAAACAGAGTATGGAGGACAATCAGTTCAATCAGTTCTCTTAGAGTATCTCCTGTAAGTACTGTACATCACAGTGGGGGATGGCATTTTGGACAGAGAGCCTGTCTTCTTGTTGTCTTGTGCAGGAGGGGGCGAGGAGCCCAAGATGATACTAGAAAACCGCATGCCCACCCCTGTGCCCACCCTGGTGGATCCTGTTCCCTCTCCTGTGATGGCTCCTGCCCTCCCCTCAGTGATGGCTCCTGTCCCCCCATGTGGTGGCTCCAGTCCACCCCCCGCCTGTGATGGCTCCTGTCCCCCCATGTTGTGGCTCCAGTCCACCTACACCTGTGATGGCTCTTGTCCCCCCCTGTGGTGGATCCTGTCTCCGCCCTGGGTGGCTTCTGTCCCAGTCCTGGAACGGCCCCTGCAGCGAGGGTGAAGTTCTTGATGGGCCTCTTCTCAAAAGGGCTCAGCTCAAAATTAATATGGAAAGGTCGGCGAGTAAGTAAGTGAAGGGATGGGTGAATGGCTGGATGAATTAGTGAAAGGGTGAATGGATGAATGAAAGATTGAATAAATGGATAATGAGAGAGGATGGATGGATTGATGAGAGGGGAAGGATGGAGAGAAAATGTAAATAGCTGGATGTATGGGTGGAAGGGTAGCTGGATGATGGATGAGGGGAAAATGGATGAGGGGAAGGATGATGGATGAGGAGATGGATGGATGGATGGAGGGGAAGGATGGATGGATGGATGAGGGGAAGGATGGATGGATGGATGGAGGGGAAGGATGGATGGATGAGGAGAAGGATGGATGGATGGATGGGTGAGGGGAAGGATGGATGGGATGAAGAGTGGATGGATAAGTGTACAGATGGATAGGGTGAAAGGGTGGATGGATAATGGAGATGAGTGAAAGGATGGATGAGGGGATGGATGATGGGATGGATGAGTGAAATGATAGATGGAAGGATACATGATGGATAGGTTTGCAAACGGTTGAATATGTTTGGAAATGGCTGGGCTTACTTATATACTATTGCGCGTCCTCTGATGTGTCTGTAAAACGTACCTATTGTCCTGAAGTTTTGTCCTGAATTTTGAGCTCCTGTCCTGAATTTGTGTCCTGAATTTTGACCCTTTGTCCTGAATTTTTACACTCATCGTCCTGAATTTGCACCAATGCCAGTTGGTCACCCTATTCGCTGGCTTGGAGACGGAGCGCCGTGCAGAGATGTCTGTCCCTCAAGATAAACAGACAGAACCACTCAGCCGAGAGAGCTGAGGCGCACACGGGACGGGGTATCTGCAGAGGCGCGCTGGACAAGGGATGAAGTCAGAGGGTTGAGCTCACCTATTGCAGACCATTTCCCCCTGGAAGTGAGCCATGGGAAAAATCCTAGAGGCGAGAAATTTAACACGGGCGTCAAGTGGCCCCATGTCATGGGTGTCAACTTCAACCAGTCCCCGCTTTTAAATCGGAGACGATTTGCAGGCTGACAATTTGCAACGAAACTACAAGTACCAACATGCAGTTCGCTACTGTTTAACAAGTGACCACTTGGCGGTTTGGACTGCTCTTTCTCTAGTGGTTAGGTCTGTCGAACGGGCATCCGGTGGGATATCAGGTCGTGTTCAAAATACACTGTACTATTTAACATGCTTACTAATAAAAGGGGCGATAGGTATAGCCATCATTAGTGCAGCAGGTACAGTGGCACCAAGCTCTAAGGCTATTGCAAGACACAAACTGACCTGCAATGGTACGCCTCTTCTGGCGCAGGGCTTTGCAACGTGACGCATCTGGGAGATGCGTCACGTAGTAAATACCCCGCACCATGGTGCATCTTTTGCGCCTCCGCTGCGTCACAAAAGTGACGCAACGGCGGCGTAAAAGCAGCGCAAGGGGCTTGTAAATCTGCCCCAAAGTGTCTACATTGTAAAGAAACCAAATATACATAGCTTCATGTTGTTAAATAACTAAAAAAACTAAGATATCTGTGTTTGTTGTAGGAAAAATGGCCACATAAAATGCCGCAAAATTGCCGCTAAATTTCCATATTTGTGCCGCTAAATTTCCATTTTTGTGCCGCTAAATTTTCTAATCCATGCCGCTATATCCTGGGGGGTCTGACTATCGTATCTTATCTCTAGGAATAATTGGGACAACATCATTGACACTAATCCTTCAGCACCAGTACTGCGGGTGCGATCACGCTTTGGACCATCGAATTTGTATGATCATTTGTTGAATGGTGAGCCCATTTTTGGATTCATATCATGGTACTCATGGGGGACGTTTATGACCATATCCTATCCCCAATGTCCTTTGAAGTGATTACAGTGATAGTATCGTTAACTTGATGCTGTGTTCACATCTTGATCACGGTCAATCTGACCATACACTCTGTGACTTTTCACGTTTCACATTTTGGACAATATATGTTTCATCTTTTACTCAATCTTTGGCTTTTAAAGTACTATACTTGGTATGATTGCACAACTCTTTTCGGGTGCCTTTTTCCCCAATTGGCACAGGTCGGTGAAATCGGGTTATGTCAAGTTACACTGTTTTGGATTGGCATTGTAGAGGCAATGTACTAGTGAGGGTGTACTTGCTTCCACAATGTATTAGTAAATGTGCCATTTGGCTTGTACTTTTTATATGGCTAGGTCTATTGGTGTATTCTCTAGTCCATTTTAATCTAATTTTGTATGTTATGTAGATTATTGTTATATCTATTCAAACACAAGGCAAAAAATGCTTATGCATGTTAAAATCTTTTGCAGCCCTGACGAAATTCCCAAGGCACGAATGGGAATGAAACGCGTTGGCTGTGCCTGTGTATTTTAAAAGAAAATAAAGAACGTATTAAAGAAAGAACAGAAGATTTACAAAACCAATGAACTTTTTGTGTTGTTGACTTTACCGAGTGCACCTCTCAAATTCTTTTGTAAAATTGTTCTGACGGACATCCCTGGCGGCGGATGATGAGAGTGGTTGCACCACTAGATATCTGGAAACAGAAAAAGTTGATGGGCTAAACCTTGGTCTGGCGCTGTTTGCTTTGGTTTGTTGCTTAAACATTTTATGCTGTTCTTCGCAACAATTGAGCTGAAGATTGATGCCCTGGCCGATAATGCAGCGAGGAACTGCGTTTGAAAAATACCAGTTATTCCTCAGTCGCCTCTCTGCATGTGCCAGGATACGGGCGAGAAAAGTGCCAACCCAGTGAGGTAATGTTCAACCTACTACAGTCATAGGTGTATGGGACGGGGAAAGAGATGGATCGCGCCGACACTTCCTGCACTCCAGACTATTTAGCCATGCATGTAGTTCCTTGTAAGTTTCCTTGTCTAATTAGCTGTAGAGCTGCTCCATCTTCATCCCGTGATGCCTCGCCGTCATAGGGAAGAGGAGGCCCGGCCTGTCGCCGACCATGATGGAGCTTGATTGTGCTACAAGGTGTCCTGTGGACTCATTCCAGACTGTTTTGAGTAATCTTCTATCAAAAAGGAGGGAAGAGGATTCAAGGTCCATTCAGTTCCCCTATTTAGATACAGAATTCATCAAAAGGGAATGGACACTGGTGTCTACTAAACCTTTGGTTGGTCTTTGAAAACCCTCATAGACAGACTGATTTAGTCGATGCGGTGTATCTTTTATCCGCCCCGTCAGGCGTCATGGCATATTCATAGGGTAGTCAAATAACGTGCGGTATGCCTGCCTCACCCGAAGCTACCTCTGGTCCAGGTAGAAGTGTCCAGATATAATAGGAAAGGGAAAAATATAAAAACAGTGTGTCACCAAAAAAGAATTTTTAATGAAAAGGTTGGCACTGTTGTTAAAAAATTCGATATATATGTAATCGGGCAACTAGATTACCATATATCTATATATATGGATGCGTCAACATGTTTCAGCTCTATGAGCCCAGCCAGGTCTGTAGAGCTTTCGTCAGGACAAAAAGACAAAAATACATACACAGAAGGTACTTACACAACTTGTGTAGGTTCCTATAGCTATTATGGAATTTCTTATACAGTCACCTATAATGTGGGAACACAAACCAATACACTATATTATGGTATGTTAAATGCGGTGAGTAGGCATAATACTTTTCTTAAAGCACACAGACTAGAATTACTAGTAAAAGGTATGCACCTGATTGTAGATACATTAATAGTGAGAAGGAAGGAGGGCAGGGGAAAACAGGTTTCAAGTCTCTAAACACAGAGAGGAGGCTACTTGTGCAATTCGTGCTTATTGGTGGGGTAGGAGTGGAGTGCTAAGAGTGCAGGGTCCCTGTAGTGACAGACTTCTGTAGTTAGACTTCAAATCACTGCGTTGGTGTTATTAATGTCGAGCATCTGTTCTACAAAAGCGGGATGTTATTATGCATTTACGCGCTTGATACTGGGGGATGCCTGTTAATATCGTACTTGCACGCATGTGGCAAAACGTCAAATACATCAGGCTATTCCTAAAACATGCACCTGAATATCAGACTTGCAAACCATTCTGATGATGGCAGGAACAACTCATCCAGTTTGGTAACTGTGATATTAAATTGGCATCATCCCACGAATGTCTGTCATTCTTTTCCCCAATGTCTAAGTGGAGTACGACTACCATAATGTAAATATATATTGATACTCTTAAATCCACCGACGAACTCTGTTTGTCAGGAACTTAAGCTAACCATAGTAGCAGGACTGTGTCCATGCCCGCTTTTGAGTTGGTTAAAATTGCACCCCTTTTAAGTAAACACCAGGTCCTTGAGCCTTTATGTTTAAAAAATATAAATAAAGCATTTCGTTTTTTGAACAGGTGGAGGGAACCATCTTGGAGGGACTAACTTGTTTGTATTTTAGTCCTTTTTTAGTGTCTAGACTCCTGCCTAAAGACTGGTAGGCAGAGCCCCGCCTGTAACCAGGGGCAGAGTCAGCACAGGGACTGAAAGCTGGTCCTCGTGGGTAAGAATTGTGTTTGAAGACGACTTTACTCGGGTAAGAAGTCCTACCTATTATATTCTAACCGAGTTGGTAAATTTTTCTAGCAAAGACCACTCCTAGCAACTCTTCACTCCTGTAGAAGCCTCTAAGAACGCCTATTAAGGTATTTTTTCTGAAATTTTGCCGCGTGTGTAAATATGCACTTTATTGGAATTGGCACCCATAGAGCAGCGTAGTAATTGACAACAGTTTTTGAGCACGAACCTGTGACTGTGACACTGACACCGTTTTTTAAACAAGAATCGCAACCTTCTTTAAGAGACCGTGCTCTCATTGTGATTTACAATACACTGCTGGGCGCCTGAATACATGCACGTAACAAGCGTAGCGCGTATTTGCAGTAAAGATAAATTTCCCGCGTGCTACATACTTTAAAGACTATGCTCTAATCGCAGAATGTTTGCCGCTTTTCTATCCGTGCGTGCAACCATCTCTGAGAGACCTTAATAACCAGAGTGAACCACATCCCGCTGTAAAGCGTGTAGTCACAGCCAGGAGATATTCCCCGCTTTGGGACATCTTGCTTTCGATGTAATTAGGAATAGCCTGATGTATTTGACGTTTTGCCACATGCGTGCAAGTACGATATTAACAGGCATCCCCCAGTATCAAGCGCGTAAATGCATAATAACATCCCGCTTTTGTAGAACAGATGCTCGACATTAATAACACCAACGCAGTGATTTGTAGTCTAACTACAGAAGTCTGTCACTACAGGGACCCTGCACTCTTAGCACTCCACTCCTACCCCACCAATAAGCACGAATTGCACAAGTAGCCTCCTCTCTGTGTTTAGAGACTTGAAACCTGTTTCCCCTGCCCTCCTTCCTTCTCACTATTAATGTATCTACAATCAGGTGCATACCTTTTACTAGTAATTCTAGTGTGTGTGCTTTAAGAAAAGTATTATGCCTACTCACCGCATTTAACATACCATAATATAGTGTATTGGTTTGTGTTCCCACATTATAGGTGACTGTATAAGAAATTCCATAATAGCTATAGGGACCTACACAAGTTGTGTAAGTACCTTCTGTGTATGTATTTTTGTCTTTTTGTCCTGACGAAAGCTCTACAGACTCGGCTGGGCTCATAGAGCTGAAATATGTTGACGCATCCATATATATATATATAGATATATGGTAATCTAGTTGCCCGATTACATATATATCGAATTTTTTAACAACAGTGCAAACCTTTTCATTAAAAATTCTTTTTTGGTGACACACTGTTTCTATATTTTTCCCTTTCCTATTATTTCTGGACACTTCTACCTGGACCAGAGGTAGCCTCGGGTGAGGCAGGCATACCGCACGTTAGTTGACTACCCTATGAATATGCCATGACGCCTGACGGGGCGGATAAAAGATACACCGCATCGACTAAATCAGGCTGTCTATGAGGGTTTTCAAAGACTAACCGAAGGTTTAGTAGACACCAGTGTCCATTCCCTTTTGATTAATTCAGTATCTAACTAAGGGAACTGAATGGACCTTGATTCCTCTTCCCTCCTTTTTGATAGAAGATTTGAGTGCCGACCTGAAGGGCCTATGCGTCTGTTACAGTAGGAAGCTGCCAGAGGACTTTGTGAGTGCAGAGTGTTTGTGAGTGCAGAGTGTGTGTGAGTACAGAGTGTGTGTGAGTACAGAGTGTGTGTGAGTGCAGAGTGTGTGTGAGTGCAGAGTGTGTGTGAGTACAGAGTGTTAGTGCAGCGTGTGAGTGAGTGCAGCGTGTGAGTGAGTGCAGAGTGTGAGCGAGTGCAGGGTGTGAGAGTGCAGAGTCAGAGTGCAGATTCAGAGTGCAGAGTGCAGATTCAGAGTGCAGAGTGCAGATTCAGAGTGCAGAGTGCAGATTCAGAGTGCATAATCAGAGTGCAGATTCAGAGTGCAGTTTCAGAGTGCAGATTCAGAGTGCAGAGTGCAGTTACAGAGTGCAGATTCAGAGTGCAGATTCAGAGTGCAGATTCAGAGTGCAGTTTAAGAGAGCAGATTCAGAGTGCAGAGTGCATATTCAGAGTGCAGATTCAGAGTGCAGATTGCAGATTCAGAGTGCAGAGTGCATATTCAGAGTGCAGTTTCAGAGTGCAGTTTCAGAGTGCAGATTCAGAGTGCAGATTCAGAGTGCAGAGTGTAGATTCCGAGTGCAGATTTAGAGTGCAGAGTGCAGATTCAGAGTGCAGATTCAGCGTGCAGATTCAGAGTGCAGAGTGCAGATTCAGAGTGCAGATTCAGAGTGCAGATTCAGAGTGCGGGTTCGGAGTGCAGAGTGCAGATTCAGAGTGCAGAGTGCAGATTCAGAGTTCAGAGTGCAGATTCAGAGTGCAGATTCAGAGTGCAGATGCAGAGTGCAGATTCAGAGTGCACATTCAGAGTGCACATTCAGAGTGCAGAGTGCAGAGTCATAGAGCAGATTCAGAGTTCAGATTCAGAGTGCAGAGTGCAGAGTGCAGATTCAGAGTGCAGAGTGCAGATTCATAGTGCAGATTCATAGTGCAGATTCAGAGTGCAGAGTGAGAGTGAGTGTAGAGTGAATGCAGAATGAGTGCAGAGTGAGAGTGAGTGCAGAGTGAGTGCAGAGTGTGAGTGAGTGCAGAGTTTGTGGTTTGCAGCTGAGTCCTGCAGAGTGATAGTGAGTGCTGCAGAATAAGAGTGAGTGCTGCAGAGTGTGAGTGAGTGTTGCAGAGTGTGAGTGAGTGAGTGATGCAGAGTGTGAGTGAGTGCTGCAGAGTGTGAGTGAGTGCAGAGTGCGAGTGAGTACCCAGTGTGAGTGAGTGCAGAGTGAGTGCAGAGTGAGAGTGAGTGCAGAGTGAGAGTGCAGAGTGATTACAGAGTGAGAGTGAGTGCAGAGTGAATGCAGAATGAGTGCAGAGTGAGAGTTGGTGCAGAGTGAGTGCAGAGTGTGAGTGAGTGCAGAATGAGTGCAGAATAAGTGCAGAGTGAGAGTGAATGCAGAATAACTGCAGAGTGAGTGCAGACTGAGTGCAGAATGACTGCAGAGTGAGATTGAGTGCGCAGGATAAGACCACACACATAAAACCACATACATAAAACCACACACATAAGACCACACACATACACCACTCTCACCACCACACACACCACCACACACTCACCACCACACACGCAACCACACACACACACACACACCACCAGCCGTGACTGCACACTTTCACCGGGCACAAACACCACCAGCCGCCAGTGACCGCTTTCACCGGGCACAAACACCATCATCTGTCAGTGCATGCTTCCACCAGGCACACAACACCAGACATCAGTGCAAGCTTTCACCAGGCACACACACCTCCAGCCATCTGTGCACGCTTTTACCAGGCACGCACACCACCAGCCATCAGTGCACGCTTCCACCAAGCACACACACCTCCAGCCAGCAGTGCAAGCTTCCACCAAGCACACACACCACCAGCAATCAGTGCACAATTTCTACAGGCACACACACCACCAGCCATCAGTGCACATATCAATTGTTAACGCATCCACAATTAACTATTGTAGCAATCGAAGTATGGTGCACTTTACTTTTATTTCGTCAAAAAACAAGGTTGGTGGAGGGTCAAAGGGGAAAATTATTTAAAGACCAAAGGACAGACAAACTCCTTATTCACAGTATAACTATAGAAAAGGACTGTCAATGGTCTGTACAACTAATGGGGGCAAAGAAAAATGTGACGGACTCTGTGTCTACCTATAAAGTGTGTACAACAAAAGGGAAATGCACTTTACTTTTAAACATATTCATCTAAAGCGCAGCATGCCACTATTGCTACAATTCCATTCCAACCCACATAATTCCACTACACACCACATGCATACACTCCATAAGACATGGCTAAAAGACATTGCCATTTACAGTGCTATTAGCTCTAACTCAAATAAATCCGAGACCTATTGCATTTCTATTGCTTGTTTAAAAAGGTGGGGAGAGGGAGGAAGTGCCAGAGAATCTCCAACTTCCTGTTCCTGTCCAGTAGGCTCCTCCCAGTGCTTTGTCCATCTCCTGCTCATGCTGCCTTTGGATTTTGAGCTGGAAAGATCACTCTTTTTGTCTGCTGCATCATTGCAATTGGATTCGAGGATTTTTGAATTGGATATTTTACAAGTAAGTGGTTGTTGTGTCTGTTTGATTGAGGGCATTGCAGTTGTTGCAACTACAATTTAATTTTGGTAACTATCATTCCTTTTTTAAAAAATGTTATGAGTAGTAGACTAGTAGTCAGTAGTAGGCCCGAGCTAGTCATGGCCTCATGGGTATGGGCATTATGAAGCAACTGTTCCTTTGGTGTTTTTTTATGTATTTCATTTTCAAGCATCATTTAGGGCCTGGATGGCATTAGATTGAGTTGAGAAGTGTGTTTTTTTGGGGTGGGCTTTCTGATGTTGTTGGGCCTGGCCATGTGGCTGGTGGCCATTTAGAAGCCTAGGCCTGCAAGCTTGTGTGGCCTTGTTGTCTGCCAACAGGCCTGCTTTCATCTAGTAGGCTCAGAGCAGGTAGCCACAGCTTTATTAATCAAGTGTTTCTGTGTGGTCTGTTTAACTTAGACATCATTTAGGGAATGGATGGCATTGGATTGAGTTGGGAAGTGTGTTTTTTGGAGTGGGCTTTCTGATGTTGTTGGGCCTGGCCATGTGGCTGGTGGCCATTTTGAAGCCTAGGCCTGCATGCTAGTCTGGCCTTGTTGTCTGCCAACAGGCCTGCTTTCATCCAGTAGGCTCAGAGCAGGTAGCCACAGCTTTATTAATCAAGTGTTTCTGTGTGGTCTGTTGAATTGTTATGTTATGTTATGTTAAAGGTGTTTATATAGCGCACGGCTGCCCCAGCCAAGGGACGTCCCGGCGCTAGCTGCCAATGTCCAAGGGACAGCTAAGATGGAATTTTAGGGGTTGTCCAGAAGTGTACATAACATAACTAATTAAAGAGGTGGGTTTTAATGGATAAAAGGTCGTTCATTTCACGGATCTGAGCTGGAAGTCCATTCCAAAGTTTGGCAGCTAAGTATCCAAAATGAGCGACCGCCCATACGGCTTAACTTGGTGCGGGGGACCAAGTTAAGCCGTGACCAAGTTCTGACCTTCTGACCGGAGGGTGCGCCGAGGGACGTAGGGTGAAAGCAGTGGACATAACATCGGTGGGGAGGAGAGTTTCAGAATTTTAAAAGCAAGGCATAGGGATTTAAAATGGATCCTCTTTTCAACGGGGAGCCAGTGTAGGTTCCTGAGAGTGGAGGAAATCGCTTTGTGTCGGGGTAGACCTGTAAGAGCTCTTGCAGCGGCATTTGGGACTCTCTGTAGTCTAACTTTCTCGGCTACGTTAGTTCCCAACAGTAAGGAGCTAGCGTAGTCCAGCTGTGATAGAATTGCTGACTGTATCACCACTTGGCGGGTTTGATGGTCGAAAAATTTTAAGATGGGCCGAAGGTTTTGAAGGATTCCGAAACATGTGGCAGCAACTTTTTTAGTGTGGTGGGTAAAGTTCAGTGCGGAGTCCACCCAGACTCCTAGGTTTTTTACCACACTTTTTGGGACAGGCGGCTGGTCCATGGTTTCAGGCCACCAGTTGTTTCCCCAGGCCGTTGTATCTTTGCCTAGAAGCAGAACCTCCATTTTGCCAGCGTTTAATTGAAGATAGTTTGCTGACATCCAGCTGGTGATATCAATAAGGGTTTGTCTGAAGTTCGTAGCACTCAGGCCATTTTCGTCTTTCAGTGCTACCACCAGCTGGGTGTCGTCGGCGTAGGACACCAATGTGAGTCCATGTTTCCTAGCTACCTCTGCCAGCGGGAGGACATATACATTGAACAGGGTGGGGCTGAGAGCCGACCCCTGAGGAACTCCCTGTTCAACTGGGCATTCCTTCGAAAGGAAAGGCGGGGTGGAGACCCTGAAGGATCTATCAGAGAGGAAAGCCCTAAACCAACTGAGGGTCTGGCCAACGACTCCTACTTCCTCAAGTCTGGACAGCAGCACCTTATGGGAAACTGTATCGAAGGCAGCACTGAGATCTAAAAGAATCAGTGCTGCCATTCCTCCTGCGTCCAGTATGATCCGAAGATGTTCAATGACGCTCAGGAGTGCAGTTTCGGTGCTGTGCCCAGCTCGGAATCCATGTTGAGACCTGTCTAGAATTGAATTAGACACCAAAAAGTTGGTCAGGGTGGAATTAACATGGGCTTCTGCCACCTTGGCTGGCCAAGGGAGCAGAGAGATGGGCCTGAAGTTCTCAGGGAGGCTGGGGTCAAGAGAGGGTTTTTTTATAATTGGTGAGACCCGCGCTTGTTTCCAGGTGGCGGGGATGTTGGCCGTAAGGAAGGACGAGTTGGTTATATCTCTGAGTGGGCCCAGAGCAAGCTCACCGGCTTCTCTGAAGAGTTCAGGTTTTAAAGGATCGGCGGCTGAGCCGGATTTAATTTTGGCGCAAAGTTTCAGATAGTTATCATGGCTAATGGCTGGAATGGTGGAGAGTTTGGGTCCATGAGAGTCAGCTATGGGTAAGTGATGGGACGTTGTCGTAAACGTGTTGTAGATTTTTTAAATTTTGTCCAGGAAAAAGGTAGCCAGGTTTTCGCAGAGGGCAGGAGAGGTGTTGAGGTTGTTTACAGTTTTTTTAGCACTGAGTTCTTTCAGAATTCGAAAGATAGTTTTAGAGGCGTTGTGGCTATTCTGAATTTCAGATGCGTAGTATGCAGCCCTGGTCCTACATATATTGCGATGATATTATTTTTGAAGCTGAGTATATATGCTCTTGGACGTGGGATCATAGTCCTTTCTCCATCTGCGTTCTGCTATTTTTAGCTCTTTTCTAAGTAAAGTGAGCTCGTTGTTAAACCAGGGGCTAGATTCATGGGTTCGTGGTTTAGTCAGTTTAGCTGGAATCAATGAATCTAAAGCTTTTTTTATACGGTTACAGAGACAGTCATAGTCTAGGTGAGGGTCTTCGTTGGAAATGGAGGGGTCTGCAATAAGAAGGGCGTGAAAATCTTCCAAGCGGAGTTTTTTCCATGGTCTTTTCATGACCTGGTGAGTAGGATTGAGGTATGGGTCACTATCGGAGGGTAAGTCCATGGTTACTAGGTAGTGATCTGTCCAGGTCATGGGAATGGGTGATTGGACCTTCAGGTTAGCCAAGTTGGAAAAGACTGGGTCGAGAAGGTGCAGACCGCTGTGTGTGGGACCACTCACAAGTTGGCAGAGCTGTAAGGCAGCAAGGTCAGCGATAAGGGAGTTGATCTTATTATCTGTGGTAGAATCAAAGTGGATGTTTAGATCTCCAATGATGGAGAAATTGGCAGTTTTAATAACCAAGGAGCAGGCATTATCCAGGAGAGATTTTATAAAGTTAGCATCCGCACCCGGGGGTCTGTAGATCAAAAGACCTGTAAGGGTGAGTTGGGGGTTAACTTTAATATTAAATCAAGCACTTTCACAGTCTTCTATCACTAGGTTAGTGAAGGTACATGTAAGATGGGTTTTGGCAATCATCGCTATCCCACCTCCTCTAGAATGTCTGTTTAGGGTGTACGTGGTGTAGCCCTTTGGGGTTGCTAGGTTTATAATAGAGTCCATATCATCCTTCAACCAAGTTTCTGTTAGAAATAGGACGTCGAAGGTTTGATTGGACAGCAAATCATAGATTTCTAGATGGTGCTTTGGAAGGGACCTGACATTCAATAGTCCTAGACTAAGGGTTGAAGACGGGGTTTTGATGCAAGACGGTGGAAATGAGAGAATGGGCGCGGGGAATCCACAGGGGCACACGTCAGGGGAGTTGCTGTGGGTTAGGCTGAATTTAATGCAATTGTCATGTCTATGGTTAAAAGACAATAGTTCGTTTTTAGAGTAGCTAGAATAACCTTTCTTAATATCTCCTTGAGCCTGGGCGAGGGGAGACGTCCTGGCGCGGACGGGCGCAGACTGGCTGGACTCTGGCGCGACTCCGGCGCAGGTCCAGCACGTCCGCTGTACGCGTCCGCTACGCGGAGGCATGGCTGTTTCTTTTATGTGCTGTGGACTAGAGCGTTGGGATCGTTGGACTTCCCCCAGGATGGCGCCCACAGCACTCTGGGTCCGTGTGACTCAGCGCCTAAATCGGCCGAGCAACCGGGAAAGCCAGCTATCAGATGCGGGGCACGGGGTCAGCAACAGTCTAACCAGGTGGGTATGGTAGCGTGGTAATCCCTCAAAGTAAAGGTGCAATTTAAGTAGTCTAAAGTGCAGCGGTAATACTAAGGGGAAAACAGTGCAATAATTCCTCAACAGTGCAAAATAAGTATTTCTAAAATGCGGCGATTTAAAAAAAGGAATAAATCAGTTTCAAGCATTCCGTCATGCGAGTACACGAAACACAACCTCCCAGCTTCCGCCTCAGGAGGGATAGCGAGCAAGCAGCAGCACACAGGATTCGCTTGGGCTCTTTTATGTTCTGTGGACTAGAGTGTTGGGATCATTGGACTTCCCCCAAGATGGCGCCCACAGTGCTCTGGGTCCGTGTGACTCAGCGCCTAAATCGGCCGAGCAACCGGGAAAGCCAGCTATTAGATGCGGGGCACGGGGTCAGCAACAGTCTAACCAGATGTCTAAATCGTATTTAGACATCATTTAGGGCATGGATGGCATTGGATTGAGTTGGGAAGTGTGTTTTTTTGGGGTGGGCTTTCCGATATTGGGCGTCTTAAAGACATGCCTTTGTTGTGTGTGTGTCTGGTGTGTGTTGGTGTGCAATGCATACACCCTGCAGACCTTTTTGGGGCCTGTGAATTTTCGTATTTGCATTTTGTTGCATTAAAAAGGCAGAGTAGTGTCCTTTAGCATGCATCCTTTGCCTGGCTTTATAGGCCTTTTGTCAGCTTCTGGTGTTTCCCAGCCCCCCTGCTTGTTGCTTGTGATTTGTGAGTGTCCATGTGGCTGGTAGCCTTTTTTTGTGTTGGGAGTTATTAGTGTCCTGCTTTTGCCAGATAGGCCTGCATGGTTTTCCTATTGGCTTACTGCTTCCATCCATCCACCCCCTTTGCCAGCAGCAGCTCCATGAATGATGTGTTGCTCAAATAATTTAATGACAAATAGGGTCCACTCCACTTCTATTACATTTCTATTTTGGTGGTTCTTATTCTCTTTCCTATTCTTCCTGAGAGTGAAGTGTATGTACACAGTAGTATAACATAGCTCTTGTTGACAAAGTCTCGGAAATGGCTAGGCTATCACATAGATTCATCAAAGTGCCATTCTGCGAATTTCTAATTGCGAAAAATAGCGAATCGCTATTAGAAAATCGCAGAATGGCATTCATGAAGAAATGCGATTGAAAAATGCGATTGAAAAATGCGAATTGCAATCGGCCGCAATTTCCGATTGCGATTTTGCCACAATCGCTTAAATTTTGCAGGATCGCCCTTTTTCCATGTTGAAATTGCGACCTCGCAATTAGCGATCTCGCAATTTGGGATCTCGCTAACTGTGACATTGCAAAAACAGGAAGTCGCATTTCGAGCCCATTGATGACATCACAACCAGGAAGTAGGATTTTCCCTTCCACAAACAGATCACTGAGCCAGACAGTGGAAGCAGCATTGTGAAGAGCTCCACAACAGTGATTTTGCAGCACCCCAGCAGGAAACATACCACCAACATGTCCCAGGAAGCAGCAGGGAGCAGTGGCCAAGGAAGGAAGAGAAAAATAAAGTTCTCTGAACAAGAACTTCAGTACCTCATAGAGGGGGTCGGTAAGGACCATGGACACCTCTTCGGCAAGGATTCCCGGAGGGTGCCAGAGGCAGACAAGCGCCAGATCTGGCTGCGCATCCGCGCTAAAGTAAATTCTGTTGGGGTGAGCCAGCGGTCAATCGACGACTTGAAGAAGTGTTGGTACGACCTGAGAGGTTGTGCAAAGGAGCGCATTGCGGAGAGGCTTGGGGAGTGACTTGCCACCGGTGGAGGGGATCCAATTGCCACACCCAACACTCCATTGGAGGACCTTGTCGGGGACACCCTCACACCAGAAGCCTGCGTGGATGTCATTCATCTGGACTCGTCCCGACCCTGCCAACAATCACAAGGTAAGTGCCATGCGACTGCGACCCCGTCCTCTAACAATGCCCATGACTCCTGAGCTAGCAATATGACATCCCCAGTAATGCAGGCCATGAACACCTGAAATGCCCCAAATGCATTGTGGTAGTTGTAGTGTAATCATAATTCCCCAGATAGCCCAACACAGCCAGACCTGTCAGATCATAGTAATTCCAAAAGCCAGTCAGGGAAAGCAAGCCTGCATGCATGTAGCAACATCTCATGTGCAAGATACACATCATTAATCATGCACCCTTATACATCACAGGTGCTGTCGACCAACCCAGCACTGACAGCGAGGCCCTACATGTCGAGGAGGTACCGGAGGACACTGAGGGAGAGGGCCAATCTGACCAACAACCAGGTCCATCACAGCCACCTGCAGTGATTCCTCCACCACCCCGTGTGGACAGGGCCACCCCTGCTGCCACAGGTGTCCAGCCACCACCCCAACAGACACCCACGGCAGTTGTACAGGCAACACCACCAGCGGCTAGGAGGCAGACGAGGCGCACAGCCGGATCAAGAACCCAGTCCAGCGGACTGAGGCGCCAGCAGCATCAAGCCTCAACAGGCACGGGCAGGGCACTCCATCTACCTGATCCTGGCCTGGCCATTGAACGCCACATGCTGGCGGTACACCAAAGACAGGCGCGTCACCTGGCAGCGATACACCTTGAGCTGCAGAAGACTGGCCAAAATGTCGGACAGATGACCGCAGCTGTCCGTGAAAATAGCCAGCTGCTGGTAGCCCAGCAGGACATGACCCGCCGCCGCCACCGCCAACTACTGGCCCGCCTGTCGGCCTACACCAGGTCCAACCATATAGTAGGCAATGCTACATTGCAACTGTCATGCAGATCACTTGCCATGCAGGGTCAAATGGTACAGTGTTGCCAAGATGTGGCCAGGTCACTCGAACTGCTGACAGCAGCAGCACTCAGCATGCGGCCCACTGCCCATGGTGAACCAGGGGGGTGACGATGTCAGCGAGGTTGCATCGACCAACAGCAGCATGTCCTTGCCGCCGGTGCCTGCCCGCCACCACAGCAGCAGGCCCACAGCAGGATCACGGGCCAACACCGTCCCTCAGGACCCTAAGAGACGACTCGGTGCCTCTGGACGTAGGCGCCAGTGACAACTTTGACACTGTCTGTAGGGCCATGCTGGACACCAAAGCAAGCCCTCTACCCTTGCATGAGAAGGTATGAAGCAATACTGTCCTCATGTGACACAAAGGAAATGAAAGGCCACAATATTGTGAATTAAGAATAAAATGTAATGGTCTCACTTAACTCCAACTCATGTCATTATTACATTTGTCATGCATGAGTGCAGTGTTGTGTGAGGGGAATGGGTGCACTAGAAACAGTTAATAGATGTGGATGTGGGTACAGTCAATGCATCCTATTACATGTGGGAATTGCGCGATGTTGTAGAAATGCAGCTTGGTGTCATTCAAGTCCTGTTGGGTGGTCGGGAATGAAATGTAGTGGTGTAGCCGGGTCAGCATTGCCTCCAGGAAACTCCTTAGGCAGCGGGACATGGTGGGCTGGGATATCCCCCCTGCATCAGCGACTATCCCCTGGAAGCTTCCGGAGCCCAGTAGGTGCAGGCTGCACAAGACCTGGACATGTGTGGGCACGACATTGGTCCTCCTTGTTGGGTGCTGCATCAGGGGGTCTAGGTCCCAGATCAGCTTGATGATCATTGCCCCATTCAGGCGGTACTTAGAGTAAATTTGCTCATCAGTTTGGCCCAGAAGGGTGATCCGCTGGCGGAATATTCGCTCCTGGATCCTCGTCTGTTCCGTGCTGCTCGCTGTAGCCTTCGCCGCCTACATACAATGTAGAGTCCTGGCATTGTGAGAGTCCTCATAATCCAGCTGCATGTCCGTGAGTGTGTTGGGTCAGGCCTGCACCTGTTGGTAGTTTGTTAAAGTTTTTTTTTTTTCCTTACTGGTTACCACCTGGTTTGGGTTCTCCTTAAATTGCGCGTCGCAAATAGCGATTTTTGGGTTTTTCGCATTTTGCGATTTCACTTGAATAGCGATAGCGATTATTTTGCGATTTCGCAAATTAATTCGCAGAATCCATGGTTTCTCGCGATTTCCGATTCGCTATTGGGCTTCTTCCTGGATTCTGCGAATTACTTTGCGAAATCGCAATTTTTCTTTAGCGATTTCGCAATTTTAGAGTTTTCACTTTCATGTATTCCTTTTCTTCAAATTGCAATCGAAATTGCTAATTCGCAGCTATTGCGATCGCAATTTGGCTTCATTAATCTATCTGTATATCTTTTATTTACACTAGTACAGTAGTAAGTAACTGAACCACAACATCAAATGCAACATTTCATTGATGTTCTTCTCCTGGCTTATTTGCTTTTAGGTGCACAAAAAGCCAGAGGAGGAGGTGTCATCATCATCACCCATTGTACTGCCAGCCACACAGAAGTCTTGCTGCGCATCACGTCCACGTGTGACCACAACTTGTTGTGCATCTGCGTCCTGCCTGGCATCTGAAGAAGATGGCCCCAAAGAAAGGTACCAGGTCCAGTACCAAGAAAGTTGCCGGTAAGAAGAAGGAACAGAAAAAGGAAGTGCCATTAACCACGACTGGTGTGCAGGCCAATTTGTTTTTTGGGTCCAAAAAAGTTACGCCTGCAGCAGCGTTGTCCGGGAACCAAGCTGGAAGCAGCACCTCCGCACCAGCGGTCCAACCCCACCAACCTAGGCCCAAGCCCTTGATTGTCGCAGAGGTAGCCAGTCTACTAACGAGAAGCGATGTTGAAATGTCATTATTGCAAAGTAGTACACAATCAACGTAGGCAGAAACACAGCAGATAAGTGTGCAGCCGCAACAAGAACAGTAATATATATAGTAGGGGTCATGCCCAAATTACCCTCATATACCTGGGCAATAAACATCAATGATGTAGAGTCAAAAGAAAAAGGTATAAAGCGATCAATCAAAACATTTATTTACAGACAGAGTACAATGAATTACCCCGCTGATCTCAAATCTTATTTATAGCAAATGAATTTCCACTGTTACAACTTGTGTACATGTCAGGTGACGGGACAAACACAATATGATCATAACAAACTAATACATATAAAGTTTACATATGCACACAATATACACTACATTACATAAACATTTAGATCACGCTCATATACATCATACACTACATATATACAATATATACAACATATACAACATATACAAATATCACAAACAAGTAGATCATTAATTAATACCCCTACTGAGAACAAAACAATCAGTGTGTACACTCTTAATTCAGAGCAGTACACTGTAAGGTAGTCCCTATTACACCTGAGGAATAACACCTCAAAACTATTTAAGTGGCGCTTTCCTTCGTTTACACAACTCAAATTAATGATGGGACTCCTTTGCAAATCTCAACGCAGGCACGGTCGCGTTTCAGCCAGAAATTCCTTTAGGCTTCATCAGGACAGAGGGTGCAAAAGTCTCTACAGTAACAATAATACATAATATATACTGTATCTCATCTAATTAGAGCAATTAACAAGACTAAACTCCCCCTTGAGCGACCGAGCAGTGCCAGAAAAGACCAAGTATGGTGCTCTGTGATGGAAAAGGACAAAAACACACAAAAGTGCCCCAAACTCTCAAAAACCAGAACAAAACAGACCAGCAAAACATCTGACAAAGTCAGACTGGTATCAGTAGAACAAAAGGCCATCACCACACAAATGGGAACCAACACCAAGGTAGCAAGGCAAATAGCACACAGATAAAGGACTAAAAATACCTGAAAGGAATATGAGCTCTCTTGGGCAAACACGGCTGGCAGGGACCTATCCCACTGCCACCTGGCCCCACTGGCCAATTAACCCTAAGATAAAAAAATACGACAACATATTCTACTGAGTAACATACACGGGCTACACAGGGACAATATCAGTATTTCCATGTACCAACTACAGGCAAAAGAAGCCACATTCCTACCTTGGGAGGCTGTATTCCACTCATATAATGTCACATCAAAGGTCCACTTAAATAAAAGTTGAAAAAGAGCGCAGGCACTTAATTCCTAATAAACCGAATGAAAAAAAAAAAGTAAAAGTAGCAATTAGAGGAAGTCTCTTCTCATGTTCCTTCAAGACATCTCAAATTTCACGCGCTAACAAAGGGTACCAGAAGGTACAGGCCCCCCGGGGATAAGTTACCTGCACAAACGAGGTCCCGTCACGGACACACGATTTTAATACACTCGGAGCAGCAAACTTCCAAACAGCGAGAGAACACGTCTCATCAACAGCTGCTTTCATAGTGTCCACGCACGAACGTCACGCCCTGCTGGACATAAACACAGAAACGGGACTGCGAGTAAAAGCGTAATCTATTACTACACTGCCCAGCATGCCCCAATCTGGAAATACGGAGCGCAGCCTCTAAGTAGAATTAGCAAGGAGGAGAAAAACCCGGAATTAAAATGAAATAAAAATAAAATACAATTTTTTTTTTACAAATAAAAAGTGATAAATAAATACAGGAAGGATAACTGGTGTACAAACGTATAAACATACGTATCCCCCCCGCTGTGCTCCAGCCCGAGTATAGGAGTTTTCACACACTACACCATCTAGTGGTAACTCATCACAGAATATGCACATCTCAAGCAAAACTCCAATTCTATTTAAATCTGCCTAATGACGCCATAACGAATATCAAGTACTCAAATCATATAGTTGGTAGACACAATCCATACTACAGGTAACTTGAAATTTTCAAACACTACTCGGTCACCTACAGGCGTACACTCTAGCTAATAGGAGTGTACCTAAAGGAGAAAACACCTTACGTAGAAATCGAACCACAATACCTAAACATTCTCTATATCAGCACTATCAGCCACATGGATAAACATCACAGCAAAAAATAAAAAAATACAAATCTCCATATATTGTACATCAAGCAGGCATAAACAACATAGGGACATTTCATGGAGCAAACACAGTTCTTACAATAATACCCCTCATCTATGTTTAATGTTAAAACCCGAATCATCATATCTATTTATATCAATGCCCATATCTCATCTCTGTCGTTCGGGCCTTCCGTCGAGGTATGATATTTTTCTATTAAGCGTGCTTCTGTACGGTTCAATTTGTTTTTTTTAGTTCTTTCTTGTTATTGGCTTTAATCACTGCTAGCACCGACCAGACTAACTCATCTTCAATGTGTCCACAATCACTGTAATGTGGAACAAGCGGTGCACCAGGTGTCCTACATCTAATGCGTGACTTATGTTGCCCGATGCACATTTTAACAGCTTGCGTGGTTTGGCCAATGTAGGCGAGCCCACACGGACATATCACCACCTACACCACATTTTTGGTGTTACAATTCGAGAATGATCCCATCATATGTGTCTTGTTATTAATCAAAATGGTTTTGGTATCTGTCGTGCTATCACATGCAGTGCAGTTAGTGCACCTGAAATGGCCCGCAACTGCCGGCAAACCCAACAAACTCCTAGTGTTTTTTTCACTACAGCAGAATCCCTAATGGCTCAAACAAGATGTTGTCTGAGGTTCTTCCCTTTTCTAAAGGCAAACAAAGGCTTAGGAATTTTTAGATGTTCTATCAATCTCCAATTTTTTGTGATGATCTGTTTGACTTTATTAGATTCAGGATTAAAAGTCAAGACACATGTCATTTGCTCTACATCCTTTTTAACCTTGGGTGTCAACAAAGTTTCACACGGAGTGTACCACGCCCTTTTCAGTGCGGCCCTAACCAATTTTCTCGGGTAACCTCTCATGCACAATTTATTTAAAAGAATTTCGGCATTATCAAAGTAATCGCTCTTATTCGAACATTTACGGCAAATCTGTAAAAAATGCCCGTAGGGCAGATTTTCTTTGAGTCTCCTAGGGTGTCCACTTGAGAACTCCAGGAGCGTATTCCTGTCTGTTAGCTTAGTATAGAGGCTCACCTCCAACTGCCCATTGTTTTTAAAGATCCAAAGGTCCAAGAAATTAATCTTAATGTTACTAAAAGTCTTGGTAAACCTCAAATCTGGGGTGCAAGCATTCAGCCATAGGTGGAATTGCTCAAGTTCTACTTCATTACCATTCCATATAACCAATATATCATCAATGAAGCGCACCCATCTCAACGCGTGGTGCCGAAATGGGGTCGTTTCATCGAAGATATATCTCTTTTCAAATTGATCTATAACAAGGTTAGCAATCTCTGGGGCAAAACAGCACCCCATCGCCACACCTTTTATTTGCAGAAATAGCTCACCTTTAAACGCAAAAAAGCTGTGCTTTAAACAAATTCTAGCTAGATCCAAAAGGAACCCAGTGGGAACCTGATGTGGTCTTACCCTTTGTTCGAGAACCATTTCCATCACAAGCAGGGCCTCATCCTGTGGAATGTTCGTATTCAAACTCTCGATGTCGAAGGAGACCAACAACTGTTGGTCTCCATCGAACATCGAGTGTTCACTCTTATGGATGAAATCCATAGTGTCTCTCACATACGCTTGCATAGCACTCACAAAAGGCTTTAAAACGGTGTCAATATATTTGACCAAAGGTTCAAGTAAAGAACCACATGCAACAATAATTGGACGCCCTGGTGGTTTCTCGGCATCCTTGTGTACTTATGGCAGTACATACAAGCGAGGCACCTTCTGCATTGTAAAATTAAGATAGTCATATTCCTTTTTGCATAAGCATCCACAATCAAGGGCCTGTGTGGTTAAATACAGGATTCTAGCTTTAAGCATGGCCACAACAAGAACAGCAGCAACCGCAAGAAGAACTGCAGCAGCAGCCGCAAGAAGAACAGCAGCAGCAGCTGCAAGAAGAACAGAAGCAGCAGCCGCAAGAAGAACAGCAGCAGCGGCCGCAAGAAGAACAGCAGCAGCAGCCACAAGAACAGCCCACAATAGAAGTTGTTGCTCCTGACGTAGGGGCATTTCAGGAAATCAAGCTTCCTGCAGACAAAGTGGAGCAAACCGCTGTTTTGGAAGATCTATTGTCTTCCCGACCACCAGCAAGGAAAAGGAGGCTTAGTCCATCATCTTCTTCTTCAAGCCCCTCTTCTGATGATCGTGTTGCACTGAACCATGGGTACCAGTATTGATTAACTCTGGGGGCTGGACAACACACAACATGTAAGCAGAGAGCATTCTGGTTGCACAACACCTTGTTTTCAAACTCTTCTGATTGGCTAAAACTTTGTGCATTGGGTGTATGTTTGTACAGATGTATTTTGGATATAAAAGTTTGTGAGCCATGGAGTAAAGTGGCAGTCTCCTGAGAACCTACTTGGTGTACTTCTTGGACAACTGTGCTTAGCTGCAGCTAATAAACTTGGTTTTCTACGCAAACGGAGTATTCCGTGTCTCTGTGCAACAAGGCAGGTGAACTCGAAGATTTCAGGCGTACCCTGCGCCGCCAGGCCCAAAGGCCTGGTTCTTCAATTGGCAGCCCAACGTGGGGCGGCTTCAGATGTAGCGGTTGAGCCCAAGGATCGTGAGGAGCCCCGCAGGAAAATTCCAGAGGAGGCGCACACCACACCAGCGACCCCTGCATGTCGAAAAGTGGACCGATAGTCTTTTGAAGTGTGGCTTCTCCTTTCCAACGGCTGCTGTTGACTGCTGCCCTGACTGCCGTCCTGCCTTGGTCCTTTTTTTGTGAAGACTGGTATTGCGAGACGTTAGACAGACATCTGTTGGCGTGAGAAGACATTTGGTTAAGTACTGATGGGTAGCTCCCACTTCTTTGTTTTTGGGTTCTTAGATTCGACAATTGCAATTTTCGAAGATAAGGGGTGAGAACGCTTGTGCTGTTTTGATTAGCCCCTTGTTGTTTGTAGGAAGCCAGTGAAGTAACAATGCCTGGTTTCAGTAAGTTAAAAAAATGGTGTTGTTTTTGTTGCGATATGGACTCCCGACTGGAGGACTCTTGTCCAATTCCTCCGGCTGGAACTCCTACTTATGAGCTCTACTCTAAACATGGTGTGGGCCCCATCACCTTTAATGAAGTATGGGTCCAAGATACGAAGAAAGATGGTATTTTACAGTGGCCACATAATGGTAGTTTTGAGCCTGATATTTTAGACAATTTAGAAGCTACTTTGTTTAAAAGAAAAGCCCGGCCGGCTATGTTTGACTTTACGCCTTTGGCACAAGGAAGCCAAGCAGAAAGAAATTAAACAGGCAAAAAGAGATAGGAAAGACAGAGGCATGGCTGTTATACAGGCTGCCCAACAGTTTAAAGATAATGAAATAGATCATGCGATAGAGATCTCAGATAGGCAACATCGCATGGCGATTGATAAAGGTTAACCAGTGCTGCCGACTTCTTCCCCGAATCCCGATGCTGATCTTGAGAAAGATCCTTTAATGTCTCACTTGTTAAGATTGCCCCCGCCCTATGTACAAGGTGCCAATGCACCCCCGCTTTTGTTACCCGTCCAGCAACCTGTTATTATCCCACCAGCTCCAGCTCCTGGACCTCCACCACAGCCCTTTGTGGCACTACCACTACCGCCATTTCCTTTGCCTCCAGCTCCCTTGCTTCCAGCTCCTCTGCCTCCCACTTCTTTGCCTCAGCCTCCTTTGCCCTCGACCTCCGTTCTACCTGTTGCCTCTTCTCCTGCTCCGTCTCATACCTTATCTCCTGTTTTTCTGCCAACTTCCCCTTCTGTCCGTCAGCGGATGGTTGAGACTGTTTCTGGTCTCTTTTCTCCTCTCTTTGGGTCAGTAAGTCTGACTCCAGTTCTTCCCCATAGGCAGACCCGTAGTTTACTTCCTGATTCCCAAGAACGAGATGCGTTAGATCTCCTTGCTCGCAGATGGATCATGCAGGGTCCTGAGTATACCGTGCAAGATATCATGGAAACCTTTGAGCAGTGGGATGCCCCTACACAGAGATTTGTTTTTGACACCATGTGTGGCATTTTAGGTCAGGAATGGGAGGCTGCGGGATTGGGTTTAGCTCCCAAGGGTTTGCTGGATATTAGGACTGATTTTGATAAGGGAATTATCGTGGGTCCTGAGGTTGGGAATGCTGTACGGACTCTTATCACTTTTAGATCAATGTTCTTTTCCAGTCTTTGTCAGAACCGGATCCTTCTGTTAGTAGCAAACTGAAACACTACCCTATGCGAGAGAATCCCCCAGTGTGGAGAGAAGCGGTTGCAGCCCAGGATGGTAATCAGCCTATACCAGCTCACTTCTAATGTATATGGGTACATGTACCTTGGAAGAGATCTGAGGTGCTGGCCCTTAACCAGTCCTTACCTGACCCCCGTAAAAACCCTGCTGGTTACTACAAAGAATTATCTCAGACTGCTGATGGTTGTATTATGAATTTGGCTGACATAGATATGGTGATGGGAAATGTTGTCCCACAACCATTGTGGGCTAGGGTTCAGAAAGAGGACCACGTCCAAGAATTAGGAGGTGATTGGAATGCTATACTGGCTGCTGATAGACTCCAGGTGGGTGGTGCCAAACCCGATAATTTACTTGCAGAAATTCCTGGTAGAATAATCACCTTAATGAAAACTATGATGCCCGCTCTGCGAGTTAATTGGGATAAGTTAGCTGCCTGTAAGCAGAAGAAGGATGAGAGTGTCTCCGACTTCTTTACTCGTTTTGAGGAAACGTTCCTTGATCACAGTGGTCAGGATATGAGCACAGAGGGGGGACAGCGATTGTTCGTAGATAAATTTGTATTTAATTTGCTTCCCGATCTCTCTAATAAATTAAAAGATTCCGAAAGTTCATGGGCTGTTTCTTCTTCAGCACAGATATTGGCTACTGCCCAGTATTACGAAAATAGGGATAAGGAGGAGAAGGACAAATTGGATAAAAAGACTAAAGAGTTAAAGATGAATGTTCTTTTGCAACAGGCTTACCCTCCTCGTCCTGCTCAGCGCCAGTTTCAGCCGACTCCCCAGTTTCAGAAGGTGTTTCAAAAACCTGAGCCTTTTGTTCCACGGCCTCCACTGGGTCCTAATCAATGTGCCTATTGCAAGGAAGAAGGTCACTTCAAGAATAATTGCCCGATTTTATTGCAGCAGGCTGGTGGTACGCCTGGGCCACGAGGCCAAGGTGGCTTCCAGTCAACACCTAGGGGGAGGGGGCAAAGCACAATGGCCCAGGATCAACGTTCCTTTCCGCCTCAAAATTCGATTAATTATTTTGATCAGCAAAATACTCAGTCTGCCCATTATTATAATGACGATTATTATATGGAAGATGAGAATCAGGGTTTCTCTAGCTAGGACAGCCGTAGACCAAGTGAGGGAGTCATTTCAGTTCCAGTGAACCAAAATGGGCCTTATGTTGATGTTGTTGCGCTTGGTGTATCAGAGCCATTTCTCTTGGATACTGGTGCAACGAAGAGTTCTATCATCCACTCTAAACTCCCTGGGGCACCTTTGTCTGGCTTAACAAATGTTTCTGTAGGATTTTCTGGCACCCCAGTTCGTAACCCAGTTTCTTGTCCTTTGCCTATCTCCATTGGTCCTTATGATTTGGAGGCTCTGCTTATTTTAACGACTGGTTGTGGTGAGAATTTGTTGGGATTGGACTTGCTAAAGAGACTGTATGCGACTCTGCATTGTTCTCCTTCTGGTGTACATCTTACTTTAGGTAAGAGTTTGACCTCCCCGACATATTTGTCTAGAGACCAACTCCCTTCTGAATTACGTTCCCTGCCTGCTACTCTTTGGGCTACAGGCCCCAATGATGTTGGTCTCTTGTAGATTCCATCCTATGTTGTCACCCTCAAGTCCAATGTTAGGTTACCTTGCATTCATCAGTACAGAATTTCGAGTGATGGTGAGAGAGCACTGATGGCTATCATTTATGATCTGGTTGAGAAAGGTGTGGTTGAGGAGACTAGAGGAGATGTGTGCAATAGTCCTGTTCTGCCTGTCCTTAACCCCTTCAGTGCGGCGCAAATTTTCGCGCTGTGCTGAAGGTTCTAAGGTTCTAACGGACTCATGACGGAACGGTTCCGTCATAAGCACAGGCCAACCGACGCTCATGACGGAACCGTTCTGTCATCAGCACCGAAGGGGTTAAACGTATTGACTCTTCCCAGCCACCTGTTTATCGTTTTGTGATCGATCTTCGGGAGATCAACAAGATTTTTATACCCCAGTTTCCTGTCGTCTCAGATATCTTTGCTTTATTGAGAATGATACCTGCTTCGGCTGCCTGGTTTTCGGTCATAGACCTTAAGAATACTTTCTTTAGCATTCCCATTGCTGAGGAAAGTAGGGATATTTTTGGTTTCTCTTTGGGAGGCTGAAGTTTCCGGTTCAAGCGTGCACCTCAAGGCTATTGTGAAAGTCCCTCCATTTATAGTCAGGCTTTGAAAACACAGCTCGATGCTTTCACTTTGCCTCCAGGTGCCACCCTTATTCAGTGGAATGGAATGGTAGTAGATTTGTAAAGCGCGTGGTTACCCGGAGGCATCCCAGCGCTATAGAGCAGCGATTACTGGGGAGGAAATGCTGAGTTAAGTGCCTGGGGGGAAGAGGAAGGTTTTAAGAAGCTTACGAAACCAAACCGCAGGTAGCTGGGTTCAGTACGCAACAAGAGCGGGAGTGAGTTCCACAGAGTCGCTGCGTTAACGGAGAAACGAGGGCCTCCTGTTCGCGCCCTCTTCACTCTGGGGACTTTGGCCAAACACCCGTAATCAGAGCGAAGGGTCCTGTTGGCCTTGTAGGGACACACTAAACTCCTCAGAATAGGCGGTCCCTTACCCTGTAAGGATTTATGGACAATACACATGGATTTGAACTTTATCCTCTCCCGAATAGGCAGCCAATGAAGAAATCTTAGAGCGGGTCTGGCTGAGAAACGTCCCGATGAACCTGTGAGCAGTCTAGCTGCCGAGTTTTGGATCCGTTGTAGTTTGTTGATGGTAGCTCTGGAGTGCCCAGATAGAGGGCGTTGCTGTAATCCAGCCTTGAAAGGATTAATCCTTGAATGAGAAGCTTCCTTGAGTGTGGTGGTAGAAGGGGGAGGACTTTTCGGGCTGAGCGAAGTAGGCCAAAGCATATGCCAGCCGTTTTTTTGGCTTGAGCTCTAAATGAAAGGTCCTGTTCGAGCCAAACCCCTAAACTTTTAATTTCATTTTTAAGGGGGGGGAAAAGCCACCATGCAGGCAGGCCAAATAGAGTCTGATAAAAATTTTGACTTATGTCCTAGGACCATAAGCTCAGTTTTGGCTCCATTTAATTTCAACAGGGATTTACTCATCCAGGCATGTATATCGGACAGACAGGAGAGAAGGTTTCCAGAGCACTGGTCCAGTTGAGTGAGCGAGACAACAAGTTGTGTGTCATCCGCGTAGGTGACTACAGTGGGGACATGTACACGTTGAACAAAGTAGGGCTCAACGAGGAGCCCTGTGGTACACCACACTGGAGGGGGATTGAGTTGGACAGTGCGTTGCCTTCCCAAACCTGGAAGGACCGATTATTTAAGAAAGATGTTAACCATGACAGGGCTGAGCCCGAGACTCCCATATTAAAGAGGCGCTGAATTAGTATGCAGTGGTTGACCATATCAAAAGCTGCACTTAGATCCAGGAGGATCACAACTGCTGATCCTACTGAATCCAAGATACACCTCGCCTCTTCGATGACTGCTATTAGGGCAGTGTCTGTGCCCTGACCTTGGCGGAAGCCTGTTTGAGAGTTACGTAATAGCTCATTGGTTTCCAGGTAGGATGACAATTGCTGGTTGACCATTTTCTCTGCAATTTTGCTGAGTCCCGGTAGCAGCGAAATGGGCCGAAACTTGGCCGAATCCGAGGTGTCCATAGTGCTTTTACAATGGCTTCCTTCCAGCTCGGGGGGGACGATGCCCTGACAAAGAGAGGCGTTAATTAAGTCAGTGGCCAGAGGGGAGATGGTGGATGTGATGAGTTTAAGAATGTACATAGGAGCGGGGTCGCTAGGAGAACCACTTTTCATAGAAGCCAGGATTTTTTGAAATTCTTCCCCAGAAACTGGGGCAAAGGAATGCAAGTGGGGGCAGATGGGAGGGGTCTTGGACTACAGGGATCGAATGTGCAGTCCGATTGGGGCAAAGTTTGTAAGATGTTTTGAATTTTGCTGTCAAAAAAGTCCGCAAGCTGATTGCATTTGACTCCTGAGATGTGCGGGACTGGCGGGGGTTAGGAACCTTCAGTAGCTCCCTCACTATCCGAAAAGTTTCTTTAGAGGAGTTGGCAGAGGTTCTAATTTTCTCTTCATAGATCGCAGCCTGGGCAGTCTTGAGTGAAGCTTTATAGGACCTGATAGCTGAACAGTAGGCAACTTTGTTATGGCTGGCCCAATCTTTCCTCCAGGCGCGCTCTAATTTTTTAATCCTTTCCTTTGGTCTCTGAGTTCAGAGGTGTACCAGGGAGATTTAAAAACTCTGCTCTTCTTATCAACTCTTTTCCTAGGAAGGACAAAGTCAAGTGAGCTATCAAGCCAACTTGTAAAGTTTTTGTCGGCCATCACGGGGTCGGGTAAGGGGGCAGTCTGCTCCAGTCTATGAGTCTAGTTCTCAAGGGGGAGCTTGGCCGAGGCTCCTTCCAGAGTGCGAGAGACCGTAGCTCGAGATGTGACAGGACCGACTTGCCAGGAGAGCGGAACCAGGAAGTGATCGGACCAGGGGAGAGGAACAGGGGGGCTGGATTCCAGGAGAGGAATATTGGAAAAATGGGGTCCAACAGGTGTCCTTTATAGTGAGTGGCGTCTGTATTAATGAGTCCCAGATCATAAGATTTGAGGTCGAGCTGAAGTTCAGCTGCCACTTTGTCATGGGGATCACTAAAATGAAAATGTAAGTCTCCTAATAAAAGAAAATTAGCCGCGATAGAGGTAGAGGCAATAACTGTTTCAAGTACTGAGCTACCGAAGTGCACTGGGCTGCCCGGGGGGGCGGTACACCAGAAGGCCTGATAGGGATTTAGTAGGGGAGATTTGAACGGTGAAATGGGAGCTCTCACAGTCGGTGATGCCGCTGTCCGTCATCCTACAGATGAGAGGGTTTCTATAAATTATAGCTAACCCGCCCCCTTTGCCGATAGGCCTATTCTGAGATTGGATGAGATATCCCTGAGGGAGGGCACTAACAATGTCTGCCTCCGAGTTCGGAGACAACCATGTCTCCGTAAGGAACAGTATGTCTATTTATGGTTCTGGATCAAAAGATTGATCTCCAGGGCGTGTTTCGGCAGTGACCTGCAATTCAATAGCGCTGGGACGCTCCTGGGCAGCATTGCGCTCTATAAATCCTTTTTCATTTCATTCATTCATTCATTTCAATAGGGCCATGCGCGAATGAGTCATGGATGGTTCGGGAAAATGGGTGCAACGGCCGCACTGAGTATATGGGCCATCTGGCCTATGTAGGAAGTACTGAGAGGGAAGGGGTCCCAGTGAAAATAGACTAATTACCACAAATTAAAAAATAATAATAGTAATACACTTAATGAATCTACAATGTTTTATTCACAATGTAGATATAACCAGGATATAGTATCCAACAATACTCATTTCAAAAAGGTTGAATAGTGCCCCTGGGAGTAAGGGAGAAGTGATAAAGTGAGGATGGTGCAGGTAGGGAATAGTAACAATAAAATCAGGCAGTAATCTGACACATTTATAAGTCAATTAAAATGTATTTACTCGGTGCTCATCATCATTTATCATTGTAGATAATCCATTAGAACCTCAGTGTGAAGAACATGAATTCATCTTGATTAATGCCACTAGCGTTATGGCTGGATTCGAAAACGGACCCTGGGCACTAGGGATCCGAAGATTTTTCAGAGATTTAGGTTTTCGTTACGGTCGTCCCCATGGGAGCAAATCGGGAGTCACCCGCGAGGTGTGAGTCAAACCGGCGTCTTCACGGCAGGTGAGGTTCTAATGGATTATCTACAATGATAAATGATGATGAGCACCGAGTAAATAGGTTGCTAGTGCCCATCCTGTCCTGATGAAGACCCCGCCGCAAGGGTTCCACTAATTCCTGCACTATCTGTGGGTCGAAACGTCGACAACTGTCCTCTATTTTCCAGCCCCGCATTTGAAATTGTTACATTAATGTACTACGTGGGGCATGTGGTGTTTCAAGTGATACATTTGGATTCATGATCGTCTGTACATTTCAATTGACTTATAAATGTGTCAGATTACTGCCTGATTTTATAGTGCCCCTTACTCCCAGGGGCACTATTCAACCTTTTTGAAATGAGTATTGTTGGATACTATATCCTGGTTATATCTACATTGTGAATTACTATTATTATTTTTTAATTTGTGGTAATTAGTCTATTTTCACGGGGACCCCTTTCCTCTCAGTACTAATATGACCCAGGTCCCAGTGACTTTCCTTGGGTAAACCCCCTCTTGATACCCTATGTAGG
Source organism: Lissotriton vulgaris (assembly GCF_964263255.1). NCBI lineage: Eukaryota > Metazoa > Chordata > Amphibia > Caudata > Salamandridae > Lissotriton > Lissotriton vulgaris. The sequence continues at coordinate 105,789 of NW_028249225.1, forward strand.
AAGTGGCATGTAGGATATTTCCTAGGTCTTAGTTGAAGGAGAGCCTCACACGAGAAAGTGATGGAGCGCTTAGGGGGAACGGGCAGAGTTTCTGGCCCTTGGCCCGGGTGGGCGCGGACGGGCGCAGACGGGCTTGCCTCTGGCGCGCCTCTGGCGTGCCATCGGTGCGCCCGCTGCACCCACCCGCTGCTCGAACGGTAAGCATTGTTCATTATATAGTACCAGGCCGATTTCGCCCGCAGCACTAGCCCGCCAACCTCAACCTCGACCTCCTCCCAAGATGGCGCCCGTCAAAGTGCACCGGGGGGTCAAAGCCAGCGACCAGTGAGAGCCCAAATTCGGCCCCTGGAAGCGAGGTTGAGCCCCTTAAGGACTACAGGTGAGGTGGGTGGGGGAAACAAAGTGAAATTTAAAAGAAACAAAATTTGCACAAAACGGTACGTGAGTTAAAAAAGAGGCCAAACACAGCACACAATATTCAATATTTTTAGGAAAAGGTGCCCTGACTCCCAGCTTCCGCCTCAGGAGTCGCTAGCTCTAAAAAAGCGCGCTTGCACAATAGTGCTCCACTTATAGTACCAGCCTGAACTCGCTCGCAGCACTAGCCCGCCAACCTCAACCAGTACGAGGATGATCTTTTGGTTGCTGCTGATTCTGAGGATGTTTGTAAACAAGTTACTGTTTCACTGTTGCATCACTTGTCTGACCTTCATCATAAGGTTTTGCCCTCTAAATTACAATATTGTCGCCAAGAGGTTACCTACTTAGGTCATCTCTTGTCGAAGGAGGGACGGCGATTGACCCCAGAAAGAATCCAAGCAATTGCACAAATGTCTCTACCATGCACACAAAGAGAGGTGCGTGCCTTTTTGGGCATTACCTCTTACTGTAGACAATGGATTCCGGATTTTTCTTTGTTAGCAAAACCTTTGTTAACACTTACCCTTAAAGATACACCCCAACCTCTCCCTTTGACAGAGGAATGCCAGAAAAGTTTTACTGATTTGCTCACTTCCTTGTGTTATGCTCCTGTGTTGGGTACTCCGGATTACAGCAAGCCTTTCACACTTTATGTGCACGAGAGAGAAGGTTGTGCATTGTCAGTTTTGACACAACAATTTGGTGATAAGCAACGCCTGTGTGTCTATTTTTCGGCTACATTAGACCCTGTAGCTAAAGCATTACCTAGTTGTCTGAAAGCTACAGCAGCAGCAGCAGTTTCTATTCGCCAATCTGCTGGATTGGTGCTAGACAATACGCTCATTGTCATGGTGCCACATGCAGTGGATACACTTCTAAACAGGACAAAAACTCAGCATCTTACGAGCCCCCGTTTATCGGGGTATGAGCTGACGCTCTTGGCTAGTCACGTGCACATCAAGCGATGTAATACCCTAAATCCAGCTACATTGTTACCGATCCCAGTAGAGAAAGACATTCAAGAGCAACTTGAGTGTTTGCTCCGTACAGAGGAGGAAACAAAAGGTAGGATTGATTTAAAAGATACGCAGCTCCTGGACCTGGATGGGATCCTATGGGTGGATGGTTCGTGTTTTAAGCTCCCCAATGGTGAAACGACTGCAGCCTAGGCTGTTACCACTTTGCATACAATTGTGGAGACAGCACGCATTAGGCAGAATTCAGCCCAAGCAGCTGAATTGATAGCTCTGACTAGAGCTTGTGTATTGGCTAAAGGGAAGAGAGTGAATGTGTTCACCGAGAGCCAGTATGCATTTGGGGTGGCCCACAGTTTTGGCTGCCTTTTGAGGGAAAGAGGATTCTTTACCTCACATGGTACTAAAATACAGCATGGTCAGTTAGTGAATGACCTTTTGGAATCATTTGCTTTACCCACTCAGATAGCAATTGTGAAGTGTAGTGCACATAAGAGGATCACTGAAGATGTGGGTGAAGGAAATGCTTTTGCGGATCAGATAGCAAAAGAGACAGCGAGAGATGTGACGAGTCATATGTATGTTGCTGGACCTGCTAGATGGGTCAGTCAATGAGGAATATGTGAGGACACAATAGAAAATGTGAAAATGACTCAGGAAGAGGCTACAGAGAAAGAATTGAGTATGTGGAGAGATGGTACGGGAATGTTGGATGCGACGGGTGTTGGATAGAATTGTCGGAACACCAACGCTGGCTGTTACCTGACGCCTATGTACTTCCAGTAGTAACTATGGCGCATGGTCCAGCCCACATCAGTGCGAAAGGAATATCCAAGCTTTTGGCTCCGGTATGGCAGAATGCAGGGATTCCTAAATGTGCAGAAAATCTTGTTAAACATTGAATTGTTTGTTTGATGCACAACCCAGGAAGAGGGACACCAACCCCAGCAGGCCATTTTGCTCCCCCAACATATCCTTTTGAGGTATTGCAGATAGACTACATTCATATGGAGAGATGCAATAACCTAAGGTATTTCCTTGTGGGGGTGTGTGCCTTTTCTAGATGGATAGAGGCCTACCCCCTAAAGGATAATACTGCCTTGTCCACAGCCAAGGTCCTTCTGAAAGAATACTTCCCAAGGTTTGGTTTACCTCGAATTGTCTGGAGTGACAACGGAAGTGAATTTGTGGGTCAAATCATGCAGAAAGTATATGCCGATCTTGGTATTAAGCAGAAATTCCATGCGGCAAACCATCCTCAGTCAGCGGGTTTGGTAGAGTGATATAATGGCACTCTCAAGCTTAAACCTGCGAACATACAAGCCAGCACAGGTCTTGCCTGGCCCGATGCTTTACCTTTAGCCCTCTTGTCAACTCGAACAGCTGTTCATTCTCGTGTGGGACTTAGCCCATATGAGATTGTGTTCGGACTCCCGGCTAATGTCTGGGGTGTCCCTAGACCCAAAAAGTACTCTGACATAGAATACCCAATGCTAATTGACTATTTGCATGACCTTACCACTAAATTGCATGTTCTCCATCAGCAGGTACAAGACACCTTGCCGCAGGCTTCCTCGGATCCTGGGCACACCCTCCAACCTGGCGACTGGGTGTGCCTGAAAAACTTCCAAAGGAAGAGAAATTTGGAGCCTCGCTGGCGGGAGCCGAGACAGGTCCTGCTGACGACACGTACAGCTGTGAAAATTGTTGGGAAAAAGAACAGGGTCAATGGTGCGCACTGCAAAAAGGTACCCTTGCCTTTGCTTTTTGATCAGTGGGTCCGTGAAGGTATAGGTGATTGTGAAGGGGAGAGGGTCCCCCGGTTTGTACTTTTTGGTGATGCACACCTAGAATGGTCTCAGTCTGAGAAAGAGGACAATGACGTTTTGCAAAAAGCTGTACCATCGCATCTCAGAATAGATACAACTGATCCAGAGACACTTTTTCGAGACCAAACTGTGCCAAATAAGGACAGATATGATTTGAGGCCTAGAGTGGCAAAAGACATTTGAAACTGTTTCCTTTTTAAATTGACTTTGAAAATTCTGAATTATATATGTGATACTGGATTCATCCTACGTTAGGCTGCAGGGTTGTGGTAGGAGACTTGGTTTGTGACCTGAGTAGTGGCAATAGGTCTGCAGCACTTGCAGTGTCATAGGACGGCTAATAACCACAACTGAGTGAGATAGGAAGATTGCCACAAGCAACACTTTAGGGGATGACTTCTGGTGAATCAGAAATTGATAAAAGAACCAACATGAAGAAGAAATATTGTAAATTATTATTTAATAGATGTGGCGTAGTGCTATGTGTTTTAACTTTGCTATGTGTTTTATTGGCTTGCATGGGTAGGGTTACTCACACTTTGCAGCCAACATCTGTACCTATATCTACCTCCCAGCCCATACCTTTTCGCACTACAGCTTCCCCACACCAATTTCATACGCTACCAGAGCATGAGCAAATTAGGAGAATGGAGTATTTTAACAATTCATTCATTCAAATAAAGGATCTGCTTGGGCTTACACCTCTATGTTTGCCAATGCCTATGAGAACCAACATCGACATCCTGTTGGTCCATATAGGGATGGAATTGACGTTAGTCATGACGCACTAATAAAAGGAATAGTGGCTATGTCAAAACATTATGAGAAATGTAATGAATTCCCCACTGATGAACGACAAGCATACATTGATTGGAATGTGACACATTATGTCATTAGTCTTACAGACAGAGCCAAAAGGAAAAGATCCCCACCTATATATACTGTACCCCATCAAGGTCACTTATGTCTCCAAGGAAATGGTCAAAGTCCTAAGGCCCAATTTGGAAAGAGCACTTGTAACATCACATATACCTATGCATCCCAAACGTCTCCACCACTGGTAGCGTCTCAAGGGACATATTTTGTTTGCCATGACAGAGCCTATACATGGCTACCAGCCGATTTCTCAGGAACTTGTTATATAGCTTTTCTCCTCCCTCCAACATATACAGCTCCTTCTGGACATCACAAGACAAGGTACGGTAGAGAGGTTATTGCTTTGGAAGACACAGCAGGACAAGAAGGAGGTGACTTCCTTAAAGGATTCCTCCTATTTTGGGGTCCTATGGCCAATAGTAGAAATATCAGGCATCTCATTCGAGTAGTTGAAGCAACAATAAATGAAACTGTCGGAGCACTGGGTAATATAACTGCCGAGCTTCAGGCGGTTCGCCTTATGACATTACAAAAAAGAATGGTGTTAGACATCATTCTTGCAGATCGTGGTGGAGTCTGTAAATTGATAGGATCCAGTTGTTGCATTTACATGCCTGACAACGCCCCTACAGTATACCCGGCCATCTCTAAATTACACTACATTGTTGAGTCCATCCACCAGGACGAAGGAAATTGGTCTCTGATGGGATGGTTTTGGGGATTACTGTCCACATGGGGATGGAAGGTATTGACTTTTGTTGGAGTAGTTTTGGCCATGATCTTTTCGTGTTGCCTTTGTTTGCAATGTGGCCCCACAATCTGTGGTCTTTGTGCCACTATGTGTGTCCCAAGACCCATGTCACAGAAAACAGAAAATATGAAGATGATGTTGCAGCAACAGCTTGACGACCTCATGATCATCGACATCGATTCAGATTAGCGTGAGTCCTTGTGAATTGCCTGCGTAATGGCAAAAGGAGGGTCTGAGGTTCTTTAATTTCGACTCCATCTTACATTCGCCGCCATTTCGTGTTGCCTTTACACAGGCTGCTTGATGAATGAAGTGTCTCTGCCTTTTGGACTGCAGCGTGTCGAAAACCCCCTCCGTCCTTGTGTTGAAACCAATCTCAGACACCAGCCGGCCTAACTAATCCTTGTCTGGACTACCTAATCCCCGTATCAACTATCTGTTAGCCTTTAGTATTTTTCTCTTGCCGTTTCTTATCTTTTGGCCTTCGCTATTCTCTCCTTGTGTTTTCCTATTTTACAACCTTTCTTTTGAAGCATACAGACATGTCCTGCCATTGCAACACTGAACCATGGGTACCAGTATTGATTAACTCTGGGGGCTGGATAACACACAACTTGTAAGCAGAGAGCATTCTGGTTGCACAACATTTTGTTTTTAAAGTCTTCTGATTGGCTAAAACTTTGTGCATTGGGTGTATGTTTGTACAGATGTATTTTGGATATAAAAGTTTGTGAGCTGTGGAGTAAAGTAGCAGTCTCCTGAGAACCTACTTGGTGTACTTCTTGGACAACTGTGCTTAGCTGCAGCTAATAAACTTAGGTTTCTACGCCAACGGAGTATTCCGTGTCTCTGTGCAACAAGGCAGGTGAACTCGAAGATTTCAGGCGTGCCCTGCGCCGCCAGGCCCAAAGGCCCGGTTCTTCACGACCATTGCCATGTGTGGCAGGGGGTTGCCGTCCCTTCTCAGGGATTTACTCATGTGCGGGTCGTTTAGCAAGTGATTCCAAAGCGGGCAACTTCATATTGGAGCATTGTTTGTACGTGGTATTGTTGTCAGTACCGTAGGACAGGGGTAACAGTCGATAGTGCGTAACTAGTGCATTGGGCCAGTGTCAGCTTCCTCATTCCTATGTGCCCTCCCGAGTCATCTCATTAACTGAGCCAGATAGCTGCTTCACACAGTAGCACATATGCTACTTAGCTCCTCTGCAGCACAGTATTTAGAGCTGCCGCATATTTGCGTGGTCGTTTTGTGAGTTCCTATGTGCCCTCCCGAGTCATATAACTGACTGAGCCCTATACCTGCAGTAGCAAATATGCTGATTAGCTCCTCTGCAGCATGGTAATTAAAGCTGCTGCTTAATTGCGTGGTCGCTTTGCAAGTGATTCCAAAATGAGCAACTTCATATTGGATGCGTTGTTTGCACGTGGTATTGTTGTCAGTACTGTAGGACAGGGGGAACAGTTGATAGTGCGTAACTAGTGCCTTGGGCCAGTGTCAGCTTGCTCTTTCCTATGTGTCTCCCAAGTCATCATCATTAACGGAGCCCTATAGCTGTTTCACACAGTAGCACATATGCTACTTAGCTCCTCTGCAGCAGCAGTATGCAAATAACATTGTAGTGCGTGAAGTTACAGCGCATGGCATCACAGGGAGTCACCTCATAAAAAGTGCCATCAGATATCAAGACCTCACACATGTGTAGCAGGTCTAGGATGAGTACATTTAAGCGCAGTTCAAGATTTAACAAATTAGGTTTTGTGTCTGGCTGTGCTAAAAAAGTGGAGCAATCCAGACGCACAATCTTGGCCTCAACTAATGCATTTATTAATTGTCAAACCCTGCCATAAACAAATTGGCAGCAACTGAGAAACATAACAGTAGATCTGGTCTGCTAATCTGGTTGTGAAGTCTGCGTTTTTAAAATATCTTTTGGGGTTAAGGCAGCTGCTGCAGAGATCCTTGCATGCCCAGTAGTAATGTCAGTATGCTTTTACTTCGAATTTCAATGGGTAATGGCAGTGTGCTGGTTGCACACAGTTATCTCTTGAAGCTACTGCGGTGAAATGTATTGGGTTAAGTGCGAAGGTGCTAAGTGGTTTTGAAGGTCTATGCATTTTTTCAGGCTATCTGTCCGAATGGTGTGGGCGGACGAGTTGTGCAAGAGATAGTGGGAAGGTGGCTTGGCTTGCAAAGGAGGCTGCCATTATATACAGAGTGCATGCACAGCAGTGGTAATAAAGTTGTTAGGGGGCCTGTAAGATGGCGGGCCGCCATCAATAGGGCAGTAGGCGTGTAATGGCACTGGGCTTATGTGCCTTACCTATGATATTCCTGATATAGCTATTTTCCATCTGTTTGGATTGCTAGTGTCTACTGGGGAGCTTTTTGGCAGCTCCGCTGCACCTTTAAAACTTTTGGTAAATGTAAATGCATCTTCTTGTAATTATAGTTCGCATTTTATTATGTTGTATTCGCTAACATGCTGGCATAGCTTGAGATTAGGCAGAGCATTAAATAGAATGACGCAGTAAAAAACCTAATGCATCAAGACAGATGCATAATGGCTTGGTAGGGCGTAATACACTCAAACTCTGTCAGTAATATTTTGCAAACAAGTAATTTTTCAGATTACATGGACACAATTAACATAGGTGTCGTTACAGCCAGACCTGCTGAGTTAGCTTCTGGGAGTACACGGTTCAAGCAGCGATTGCTCCAAGCAACAATTTTAAGGTTTGGTGTATATATTGTATGTGTGTAATCATAAGGGCTAGCCTCCTCATTCGCAGGAAAATAAATGCATCTTATTTTGTTTAATAAAGGCGGAAGTACACCAAGCATTAATGGCTTGTTATTCTCTTCCCTTACATGATTGTGGGAGGCGCACTGCTCAGACATCACAGCAATGTACGTTGTAGACGGCGACTAGCAAGAACTTCAGGATAACCACCATAGCGGTACCAGAAGGCATGGGAAGGATTTGGTGCCCCCTGTGGTGATTTGATTGTATATTAGAAGCTATTGGCTCACTGGAAAATATAGCCTGGCCTGTGCAGAGCCATGCAGTCCATGCCCTTGCATCATTATAAGGCAGAAACACCGCAAGCATTCTGGCTAATTTAACTTAAGTTCATGTTCACATGGGCAGGGACAGAACTAGGGTGTATGGTCCGCCCCTTTAAGTAATGCGTAATTAGACAATGCTGGGGAGGTAGATCCAGCGAAGTTTTGCTTACTGATTTCATATCGCGTGCAGGTCTGAGGGCCCTGGAAGTAATAACATCACCTATTTGTCACTGGCATTTACATTATGTTCGGTCCCAATACTCCTACCAGTGCCAATGGTGGCTAATATTCTCCTGAGTAAGTAGGTTTGGCTAAACCCGTCTGGGTAAGTTCGATGACATCTTACATACCTATGCTTGCAGCTAAACACATGGCTTGGGTGTTAGAAATGGGGCGCGTTCATGGGATTCTCATGGTCCTTCTAATAAGTCTATACAGCTTCAGATCCAGTGTGCATTCCTTTTTGAAGGATTTGTCTCAAGTGGACTGCCTTCCTCCCAAAGTTGGGACAATCAGCCCAGACCATGTGGAACAGAATATATTCCTTTCTTCAAGGGCGGTTCAGACATCTTTCAGTGCCACCCTCCTAGCGATAGTAGTGGTACGCATAAAAACTGGTTGCTGTAGCGCGTTGGGGCCTGCTGGCACAATGTGCGCAGCTGAGTCTTCAGAGCCAGTGTGCAACCTTCTCGAGGCAATTGTCTCAAGAGGACCACCTTCCTACCAAAGTTGGGATAATCAGCCTGTGACCATGTTGAAAAGAATAGAGCACAAGACGTGGCTGAATTAACCTTGTGCAACGCCAACTTTGACAGTAAGTCCAATGGTAAATTGCTCCAGGGAACAGGGGAAGACGGCCACTTACGTTCCCACACCTCCTCTGTGTGAACACAAAGAATACAAGAAAAAAGACTTAAAAATAGAAACCAAATCATGTTCTTTCCATGTCACAATTTCATTATATCAGTTCCTTTTATTTTATTTTATTTTCTCTTCAAAAACGTGAAATTTTCATCATACTGTCAGTCTTCATACGTGTTTTGTCATGGGAAGCAATCACCCGATGACTTTTTCAGGGCATAAGAGACTGCTCACGAAATCAAAAACCACATTCCAGGTAAAACCTGTCTGTGGTCCAATACTAGCTGAAGCCGTATATTTTTCAATTGGTCAGGTCTCGATCCATCATGAATACGTTCAATATCTCCATATGGTTCACAAGTCTGTGGTATTTCATAACAAATTGTATAGAAAGTTTCTGGGAGAGTACTCCGGTCGCCTTCTCATAAGTTTCTAGAGTTGTGGCGAGCCTGGAATGTGGTGTTTGACTTAGTGAGGCCCTGAAGAAGTCATCGGGTGATTGCTTCCCATGACGAAACACGTATAGGCTTGGCTTTTTTGGCTACATTCTGTACGATCTCAATGAACATTGTATGAAGACTGACAGTATGATGAAAATTTCATGTTTGTGAAGAGAAAATAAAATAAAAGGAACTGATATAATGAAACTGTGACATGGAAAGAACATGATCTGGTTTCTCTTTTCTCTTAAGATTTAATATATGCTATATTGCGCTCGAGGACAATAAGTCTTTTTTCATGTTGAAAAGAATATATCCCTTTCGAGAAGGACAGTTCGGACATCATTCAGTGCCACACTTCTAGCGATAGTAGCGGTACGCATAAGAACTGGTTGCTGTAGCACGTTGGGGCTTGCTGGCACACTGTCCGCAGCCGAGCGGGACAGAAAAAATAAATAAATAAAAAATTTCTACAGCTACCGTTTGAATTTGGAAAGACATAAGCTGACCCATTTACAAGAGGTCCTGTAGCAGTTGGTTTAGACAACTCTCTGGAGGCCGCTTGGTTCAGGGGTTCATAGGCCAAGCACCCTGGATTGCAAGTAATAAAATGTTCCGTGGAGTGCTTTGGTGACTGCTAGCACAATGTGCGCACATTATGCGCAGCTGAGTGGGTCGGTTGAGTCGGCAAAATTCAAATGTAAGGCCACGCGCCCTGGTTTGTAAGTAATGAACTGTTGGTATTGGCGCGTTAAAGCCTATTTGCACTATGTTCATGTTGGCCAAATAAGAAATTCAAATGTAAGGCTAAGCGCCCCAAATTGCAAGTCATAAACTGGTGATGTAGCACATTGGGGCCTGCTGGCATAATGAGCGCAGTTGACAAATATAAGGCCAAGCGGCAGTTCAGTTGTAATATTGTGCCTAATCTCCTTACTGCCGTTCACAGGTGGATGTCGATAAAGTTTGACACTATGAATAATGTATATATATCCAAATTGAATACTGTTACATTGGTATAAGGCCCTACGCCTTGGACCGCTTAGTATAGGTGGTTATAAGTTAACAAATTCACAGGTTTTATCTCCTGTACACTATAATTACACCTCATGCAGTATGATATCATGAGTACACCAGCAATAATATCCGTGGGGGGGACAGTTTGCTCTGGGTCTTATCCGTATATTGACAAGCACAAACACAAAGGGAGCAACCTCAGTCAGCAGGGGGAAGCTGTAAATCATCAGAAATATCTTCAACGCATGTGATTCACAAAATAGCAAAGCGTGCGCGAGGGCTCCCAGCCGAAGGGCCACATTGGCTGGCTCCCAACAGACATCAGCCGTAATTTACCTTCTTGGATTCCAGGCGAGCAACAGATGAAGCCTTTCTGGCCTCACCCAAGATGCACAGTGGATGTTCTTTGGTTGTTGCATTTGGCTGCAAGCACTCTGGCCGGGATTATGCTTTAGTGGAGGCCCTCAGTGGTGTATTTTCCTCCAAAATGAAGGGTACCGGTGGCTGACTGGTCTCTAGTTCCGATGGGGTAGGAAGCATGGGTCTTGGGCTCCGGGACGACATATCATTTCCTGAGCTTTGCGGCCATGTCCACTGTTACACAATACTTACTGGCAATGTTAATATAGTGGTCAGAAGTAATACCGCTGGTGGTATGGGTTTTCGTAGCTGGTGCCACGTTGGGCACAAATTGGCACAACTACCTACAGATGGGAAAAACAGATTGTTCCGTCGGATTTGGGTGCAGCATGTACGCTATAGGGCAGGAAATCTTTAGCCAAACTATACTAGGATATTGGGCAGCACAGTCAGCGCCGGGGGGGGGGAGGTGAGTGCACCAGGGAGCTTCTCACCCTGTGGTGGAGCGCTGACGGATAACAGCAAAAGGGCATCCACAGCGATGGAGGTTCAGCCACTAGATAGACTCCCAGGAGGGGGTAGGATGGAAGTGTGCAGAGGGTAGGCGTGGAGAGGACTGACTTGCTGATGGTCCTGGACTCTACTGCCCTAACCTGCAACGTATGGACTAAGTATTATCTTGGGGATTCGGCCTGTGTAGAGGTACCGTACTACGGTAGGCCAGTGCGCTATGCAGTGCCCAGGTTTTCAAGTAATGCAACTGTTTGCTGTAGCGTGTTGGGGCCTGTTGGCACAATGTGTGCAGCTGAGTTGGACGGGCGTGTCGGCCAAATTCAAGTTGCGCTGTGCTGTACCCTGGACTTCAAGTAATGCAACTGTTTACTGTAGCGCATTGGGGCCTGCTGGCACAATGTGCGCATTGCTGGAGGGACGGCCGAGTTGACCAAATTCAAGTTAAAGTGTACGGCCAAGCTAAAGCTCAAATGTAATGAGTATGCGGCCAAGCTGTAGTTCAAGTGTAATGTATGGCCTAATTTCCTTACTGTATTGACATGTCCTCTGAGTGTGCCAAATTCAGGTTAAAGTGTACGGCCAAGCTGAAGATGAAGTGTAATTTTCCTTTCTCCTTTTGACATGTGGATGTCGCTAAAGGGTGATGCTGTGAATAATAATATATATACAAGTGGAATGCTTTTACTCTCGTAATGGTTTGTGGTGATTATCTGATTTGATGAGAAAAAAAAAGTCTACGAGTTGGACAACATAACCAACCTGCTTGTGAGAGTTCTTAGGTCACCGCAGAGGTGGAAAGGTGTTGGAGGTGGGGGAGGAGTGAGTGTTACGTTGTGCACATACTATAGCACTAAACCTTATTTCCTTTCGGATCATATTTTGAAAGTTCTGTGCAATTGCACCAAGAAACCATGTCTAATGAAAGAGGCTCTTGCAATAAAGGACAACATTACATTGTTGGTTGGTAAATATCACTCTAATTGTCTGATAGTACAGTCCCTCTCGAGGACAAAATGATAAAATCAGGAGACGGAGCTACGAAGCAGCACGGACTGCAGATAGTGCTTTCTAACATTACTTTCACTTACCTAATAATTCTGCTATCTTCGGGACAAGTGATTAGTAGTTTTCCTAATGAAATCATTGCCATTTCCACTTGTTTCCCCCACCTTAATTATTTCAAACACGAAATACTCATTTGATTCCTCAGACCATGGGCTGCAGAAAGATCAGTGGTTTAATACATCTCAGCCTTTCATCCTTTGGAGCTAGATAACATGAGTACGAAATAAGTTATAAAGCCTGTTTTCTTTTAAAACAACAGGAGGCACTTCCATTTCACGTGCGCCTAACAAAATGCTCAAAATATGAACATGGGTGATCGCAATAGTGGTTTTCCAAAGTGCTACAAAGCAGTAACGGGTAGCAGACACTATTTGTAAGAACGCCAGTGTAAGTGGCGCTTTTCTGTTGCTTGCAGTGACCTGTGCGGCGCAGCTCTTTGAACTGCTCCACGTGACTAATTAGGCCCAGAGGTGAGCCACACAAGCCTAGGATATTCTTTAGTGAGGCCAGAGGGCCATAACTAATGTGAAGCAAGCATCAGCCTCTCGCTGGTCACGGAACCGCAGGACTTTATTCTGAGCCCGTATTCCCAAAATGTTTTATGTATATACTGAAAATTCCGCGATCTTTAACCCCGTGCATGCTGCCGCGATTCTGCGCCTGTGCGGCACATTCCGATCGCGGGTGCGGTCATGACGTCCGGGAGCCGTCATCAGCACAAGAGCACTGTGTGCCATGACGGCATGCAAGGGGTTAAATATGTTCGACCTCTGTGTGTTTCAGAGGCATAGACATATTCGCTGTAGTTAGGGTTGAGTCACGCTTTATATTAAATACCGTTTTTATATCTCATGAATATTGAGGGAGCCTAGTTTTAATTGCATATCCTTATTTCACTCTTGCAGGTTCTTTTTCATCACAGCTTTCTCCCTTTGCCAAGGCTTTCCTATTTTTCTCTCCATCATTTTTACATGTTCTGTCATTCTCTCTCTAGCTTTTATGATGAAACATTAATCCCCCAAAATAAGTGTCATGGCCCACACCTGCAACCATCGGCATAAAGTAAACACTTCTAATAACTTAAGTCCCATTTGATAGACAATAAATAAAAGTACACAGGTACCTAAATCTGAGCTTCGGAGGCTTGCAGGGAATGGTCATAGTTAAAAAAGATGTGGTGAGGCCCCTAAAACTACCTGCTAGGCATGATCTTAGACCATATCCATCAGGTAGTGACGGAATAAGTACTGTACATGTTGCAGAGCCTAAGGACAAGCACTATGCACAGTACTCACTGGGTCTGCTGCAGGCCGCGGCCATGCTCAGCGTACAATAAGGTCTCTGATACTGGGCCAATGTCCTGGTTGAATACCACGCCATTATCAGTGGCCATGGCTGCAGGCTGTGCATAATAATCACTGAGCAATGGGGGCAGAGTCTGTGCTCTGTGCCAGAGGCATGCCCAGTAAATACTTAATAATGCACACTGGGCATAGGAAGTGGCTTAGAGCTATACCCTAAGCTCAGTACTGCTGGGCCTGACCACAGGCAAAGGCTAGTGAGCACATGCCGCAATACTAGGACAAGATTCTGGCCAAAGGCCATGACTCACGCCTTGTGTCCAATTGGGATTGGGGAAAAGGATAGGCAAATTATGGGAACTTTATAAAGTATATTTTTAAGAAACCGAAAACAAATCACAGAAAAACAATCCACCGAGGAACAATATTGGTGTCTATTATAAGATTAGTAATTAAACATGCAATTGTTCTCGCATTTGCGAGAGTTTGAGCTATTGGCATTGTAAATGACAACGCCTTTTATTTAAAACACACATTTCGTACTTATAGTCGTTGCTTATCAGAAACAACGCGGGCAGTAAGTAACTGTGCCTCATTTTCTGCCAGCATTGCTTCATTCACGTAAGCAACGACTATAAGTACAAAATGCGTGTTTATGGAACACCTGCAGGTTTTCAAAACACATAAATAAAAGGCATTGTTATTTACTATACCAATAGCTCAAACTGTCGCAAATGCAAGACCTAGTGCATTGCAAATGCTTGTTTCTTATTGTGTTCTGCTCCCTGCCTCCTCCCATCGTCTTTTCCCAGCCAAGCCATGTTGTTCACTCACGTTATGAGTCATCCTTAAACCGCGTGTTTGTCTTTTTTTGGTGCCTTGGGGGCAAAGCAGTTGATGAAACCTCATTCCGATTCACTGCCTGCGAGGCGTCCGGGAAGACAAGGAGATGGAATTTGATAATGAAACGCTGGCGAATCCTATTCCCTTCTCTCTTTTCTGCCTGCTGAATGAATTAGCCTGAGCTACCTGCTGGCAACAGAAATGATGTGTCTGCTTTTCCAACAGCCCATCTCATTTAGTTTATATAAAATAAACCTGCTCTTCAGTTTGGCTGCTGGGATGGATTTTAATGGAATAAAACAACATCTTCAGACGCTGGTAAATAATGTATGCATTCCAGTTATCTCCAATCTGGATTTAAAAATGCTTGGGTGTTTTAAAATCCTCTGTTTACAATGGCCAACGCAGCCTTCCGTTTCCAGTTCAGGCTGTCAGTCTATGTCAATGGCTACATACCAGTGGATATTGCTGCATGGGAGGAAGGCTCAAAGGGTGGACACTGGCTCGAGCGGATTTCACCTGATGGGCAGGAGGGCACAACATTTACTGCTGACATCTTAATGTGGAGACGGTCGCTTTATTGAGGCAGGTACCCAATCACAAAACATTATCCAGAACCCTAGGCAGAAATGCCCTAAGTAAAGCTTCGCTATACTGGAAATACCTACCAGCATCTCTCAGCCCCACCCTTAACTGTACCCCCCAGCACTTACCCTTGAACTGGACCATCTTTCCTGCCCAGCAGTTATATTATAAATAAGGATGCCTGCTTTCAGATACATATAGACAGAAAGCAATGTGTTTCCTGTCTGCATTTATTTTTTAAAGTGGAAAAATACAGGAAATTGTGCTAATTGTGAGGGAATCTCCATACTGTTTTTCACAAATTCCAGGCCAACAGCTGAACAGCTAGAACACAGGGTAATAAAAAATACAGGTTGAGATTTCCTTAAATGCAGGCATATGTTAACCTATATTTGTATATAATGATAATAGTCAACAGAGGGTTTAATGCTTTGTTATATTTGGCTGATTAATTTGCTAAAACGCGACAGGCATCAAACTATAAGAGCATGTTTATCCGTTAAATAAATATCAAAATATACCATTTGATGACTTCATTTAATATCAAAAGACAAAATATTATGGATAAATACCAAAAAGATGGCTAAAAAAAATATGGAAATATACAGATGGAAAGGTTAAAAAAATAAATACCATAAAACAAAGAGCCCTAATTATAAATTTAAGCACAAAAACGTAGATTCTTCCAACTGTTCCCCCAACCGTCAACCCAATACAAACCACTTGAAAGACTGAAAAACTTCTCTTCAAATGCCACTTAGAAAATCTCCACTCCAGATTTTCTGCCATATGCTCATGAACCTTGCTAAACCTGCTGCTGACTTGTTGGTCACCAATGGACCTCCAGAGAGACTCTCCAACTGTCTCTCTGAACTGCAACAGATAGAGCTCCATACCCACCTACAACAAGTGCACACCATCATCACTGAAAAATTGCAACAACTCAAACTTGATACCTGAATGCACCACTTTTACCATCCCTCTTTCCCTCATCTCTGTATTGATTTTCCTCCATGACGTGTCAATGGACGCCTGCCTCTCAGGCCCTCTCCACCTATGGCAAGGCACCAATTCTGTCGACAAAATATGAGTCCCTGACTAAAACCTTTGTACTTTCTCCAAATCCGCCTTCATGGCATTCAACAATGCCAATCCCTTCCTCTTAACCAGATTATTTCCCCCCCAAGTGAATGATTAACGCATCCGGGCAGCCTCCTGAACACTTCAAACTATTCAAGTGAGTAGGCATTTCCAACCATAACATTCCCCCTTTTCCGAACCATGCCACTTTAATCCCCAAACCAAACTGTGCTCTAAAACTCCTTCCATTCACCTGCCGTTCAGCCCATCCTACAAACAAGTGCCCCACAATCCAGATGTCTTCCCACCATTCCAAGGCCCTAGCACCGAACCTTAAAAGAAAAACATACAATTAGACACTAACAATGCACCTCAAACACCCCCTGCACACATAAGCCTTAAAGCAGTCTGATGACCACCTCCCCAAGCGCTTTATCTGCTCTTAATCCCATCCAGTCCTACCCACCTCAATAGCGACTCCTATTCTGAAGGAATCCATATTGTTATGATTTGCAATGTATACCAATATAGGCTTAAATAGTCACCTAACCTTTCACCTACATTTACCCTACATTGAACTACATAACTGGTTTTGGTAAGGACCTTTTACCTAGTTAGGTGCTGCATAAATGTTGTGTGGTTTTCTAAAAAAAACTAGCCTACTTTATTATGCATGAGGATTCTCAGAATCACAGCAGGATTTCCATCTTTTGCATAATAACTGTGTATAAAGTTCATCACTATTGTCAACCTCGGCAGACATGGCAAAGCAAGGTAGATTCCCTGAGGGTACCTTTAGGGCATATAAGCACCATATCTTTGCTAAGGCAAAGATGAGAAAATACTTCCATTCTGACATGAGACGCTGAAGTCCCTGCACTCAGACTTTCCAGCACGCAGTGGTCTGACATCCATCACTGGGTGTCCAACTCGAAACCAAGACGGGGTCCATCAATTTCTCACTTCAGGTAATGGGGTTGGCTTTATCCTAGGGGGGATTCTTGGCGATACATCTACATACACGCTAGGTACACTTAGGTACATCTAGTTAGGGTTAGCATCGTAGGAGTATGCATTATTACTGTCATGTACTTATATGCCTGCATATATTCAATGTTTTAGCACTATGGTAGAATTCTCCCACCTATTTACTCTGATGGTGCTTATAACCGTATATATCTGTTTCTGTCTTATGGCTGTTGCAGCACACGTATTTTATACTAGAATGATACTGGTTCAATAAATGACTCTTGAAAACGTCCCCATCATTCATTCTGTGTATCCCCCTGAGACAAAGTGAGCATGAGTTACTGAGCGAAAAGTACTCTACTGTTTCCAAAATCCCTGAGGGGACAGGATTGTTATGTTCAATAGTTGCCAGAGTCTATTTGCTCCTTGGTAAGAGGGGCTCATAGTGGCACTGTGAGCTAACTGGTATACATGCAAACATATCTGGTGGGGATGTCTGGAATAAGTCTGGACACCAATCCCACAGATTATGTTGTCTAAACGTGCAGATCCTATATAGATTTATAGGAATTACACAACATGGCACCGCCCACTTTGGTTTGGTGTTTATTTAATGGTAAAATCTGAGTAGTTCCGTTGGGCTTTCTCACATTCACCCACAGGCGTTTGGAGTGGAAAGGGAAAACATCTGCCACAGCTGAATAGGCATACCCTATGTATTGGCTGTAGGTTTAGTCAAACTTGAAGAAATGTGGTTCCCTACATTGTGCATCAAACCATATCTAATTTTCCTTGAAACTCTTTCAACAATGTCTGTCGAAGAGCACGATGCGCTAGCATTAGATGTGAATGGAGCAGGGGATGGGGAGCAGGAAGGTGCTATAAACATTTCAGAAAATGTCAGAAATGTACTTAGTTTAAAACTAGCAGGGTTTTGGAGTCACATCATTATGGGGGACTGTAACATTTGTGATTGAGGCACACAAGTCATTCAGGATGGAGGAATTCTATTCATGGGTTAAATTCCCACATGAATATGCAAGCAGTAATACATTTCACTCATACACTCCTGATGAAACACCGGACGAATACTGTCCATACGAGGACATTAAAGTTCCACTCAGTTACCAGGAGCATATAAACTGGTTTACAGGCGTCCTCCCACACCCCACAGAAAAAGTAAGACTTGGTCTGCTCAGCAGAGACAGAGCAACTTGGCTGGTTCTAGTTGCTTACACGCCACATTCAGACGTTGACACATTGCCAATAGGAAACCTACATCTACTTCACAAGGAAATATTAAAACTTTACCGAAATCTGACACAGTTCATTATGAGAACACTCACACTTCAACCAACTAAAAGTACCCCAGCAGATCAACTACAAGGAACTGCAACTAAAATTACCTCACAAGCACTGAATGCCATAATGGGAAGTATGCCCACGAAATGTGAGCAAATGCCATTCTGGATAGCACACACAATACCACAGTTAGAGGCAGTGTTTCCACACACAGACCCACAAGAAAAAGACAAAATATTGTCAATTGCTTGCCAATGGGAATAGCTCCCCCAATTGAAGATCATACCGTTTGGTGTACAGTTTTCGCTGCCATCTATACCAGAACTCATTGTATCCCTTCAAAAGCAGTGATACCAGAAGTATTAAGACAAATACAGAATGAGTATGGAGCAGAACCAGCTCTGAACTTGGGGATGAAATTATTAGGTAACTTTTCCCAAGTATCAGCAATTATGTAGCAAACATAAAAGGAAAGGCAGCAGCAGTGGCTATACACCAACACCTGAGGGAATGCACTCCTGCATAACAGGAGCAAGAATTACCAAAACTCATTGAAGATACCTATGCTGAATTAGATAGAAATGATTTAGGAGCCAGATCTATGAAACCACACGTAATGGGTAGTCCTGAAAAGGATAACACCAAGAAAGCACCTGATTCTTCAAAAAAGAATTGGGATAATAAAAACCAAAAAAATAGACAGAATGGATCACAATCATAAGGAGGGTCTCCTCAGCAGGAGCCCTCCGAAAGGAGGTATAACCTTAGAAATCGTGATAATATTAGAAAACCTGACAGGTATCAGGATACTGATACACGTTCCTCTCATTTCTTTCAGGATTCATTGAAAAACTCCAAGAGGGAAAGAAGGTCAGAATACAAATCTAAAGAACAAACAAAGTCAAGAGACACACAACGCAGTTCAGACTTTAAGATCAAAAAAGAAGATAAACCAAAATCAAAACCTCACTGTAAGAAGAAGAAAGTAGCAGGACTTAAAATAAGAAATGCCCAGGCTGCTGAGGACTCAACATCTGAATGAGTAATGGGCTCTGGTGATGCTAGAGAGCGCAGCAGAATTAACAATAGCTTGCCAGAACCTAATGGAATTTCTGGTAAAACCGGTGTTGAATTAATATATAACAGTGGAGACACCTGATACTAGGATAAGTGTCTCATCCAGTTATGTGAAATAACACTCTAAATGGGGGTTGAAAAGCCAAGGAAAGTTAAAGGTCTCTTTTAGGAGAACCTGAGGTTTGGATATGACATCCTTTTGGCTGAAAAAGTTTGGCCACCTGAGTTTCTTATGGATTGCCCAAATGGAGAAACTGTAATTTTACCAGATGTCAATGATATCATTCCAGAATCAATAGTAAGGAAGTAAAAAATATATTGTTTCTGATTAATTAAAACCATTAAAAAAAATACAATTGAATGCACGTTTCATCAATAAAAAATCTTAAGAGAGAGATCTTAATTATTAGAAGATATAACAGTTATAAAATAAGGGTTTGAGGAGTGTCCATAGTTCCTTATGTTTTGTCTGGGCCACCGACGTCTTGGTTTGTTAGTTTAAGCACCACTAATTTCAGGAACTTCACCAACTTCCCATTTTAGTGACTGAAGTCCTGGGTCGAAGCATGCAAGGACTGCTTGTCTCCGTGTGCGTATTCTATGTTTGTTAAAAGTTGTTTTTAGGAGAGCTACTCTTTCCTCCTTTAACTTCAAGCAGGAGCATAGCAAATGTTCGATGTCTTCTTTCCCTGCAACGCATAACCTGCATGTTGTCCCACAGTTCCTTCTCAGCCATGGTTGTAGATGTGGTATGGCTGGTAGGATTCCTAGCCTATGTTTTAAAAAGGCTTCTTTTGATTTCCTGCAATACCCCAGTCCAAAATAAGCCTGTGACCCGGGTGATTTGTATGTACTCAGAGTCATCCTGGCGTGGCGCCTATGGGCAAAGGTGGCTTTGTCCTCTATAAAAGAGAGTCTCTTTATGCTCTTATTTACAACATGCTTAAATTGTGCGTGCGGTAGTACGGTTTCCCATAGTTCTTTAAGTCCTGTAATGGCCAGGGACACCTCTAAGTACTTTTTCCCCCGCATTTTGGAGCAGCTGCACAAATCTTGCCAAAGCTGATGGTTCAGTGTGTTCACCGGTGAATTCTTTATTTTGTACCAACACTTAATGTACGATCCACTCCTTGCTAACAGTTGTTTCGTTAGTCCAAATTCTTGCCGGATCTGGGCTTGTGAGGTATAAGGTGGCATATTTAAGAGGAGTCTGTACGCTTTTGAAATGATTGTGTCCAACATCTGTACCTCTTAATGCTTCGCTGCCATAGTTAATAGATGACTGTATTTTAACTTGGGCAACATGAAGCAATGGTAGGAGAGTGGGGCTGGTCAGCTTAGTTTTGAGTTGTTTAAGTGTTGTCGCAATCAGCATACATTTTCTCTTTGTGGCCTCAAGGTGGTTTAAGAAGCGGCCTCCTTTGTCGACTGTAATGCCAAGATATTTATATTTAGAGCAGTTCGCGACGACCTGTGTTCCAAGGAGCCAGAAGTGGGACTTTTTGTTCCCAGTTATTGACAGTACTTTAGCTTTGTCGATATTTACTTCAAGTAAATTCTCTTCAGCGTATCCATGCAATGTATTAATGAGATGCTGTAGTCCTACTTTTAGTGTGACTAACCAGGACCACGTCGTCTGCGTAGGATATGCTGGGCAAGGCTTGACCCCCTAGTCGGGGGGCGTGTGCATTGCAGGCTTCTAAAGCAGGGGGCAGATCAGCTGTAAATAAATTGAAAAGGGTTGGCACTAAAACGCACCCCTGCTTGAGGCCTTTTGTAGTTGGTGTGCACCTAGAGAGGTGGGTGCCATTCCCGAGCTTCACCTGAACCCACGTGTTGGAGTGCAGTTCAATCAAAAGGTTTAGGAGAGGAGAGGGAATCCCCCAGAGGGCTAATTTTCTCCAAAGATTGGCTCGATTGACGTTGTCGAAAGCCGCTTTGAAGTCCACAAAGCAAAAGTGAAGGATTTGTTTAGTCAGTTTTGCTTTGTCTATAAGTAATGATATTGCCAGGAGGTTTGTTGTAGTTCCCACGTCTCTGCAAAATCCAGTTTGACTGGGTGGAATTATATTGTACTTGGTAGCACATTTGCACAGCTGTGTCAGTAGAAGCCCTGCAAAGTATTTTGCCTCAATGTCCAATAGGGCTATCAGGCGGTAGTTTTTTGGTAAGGTTCTATCCCCTGCTTTATATATTGGCGATATAACTGGGCCCTTCCATGATGCTGGGAGGCGCCCAGAGTGGCTGACCGACGTGTAAAGTGGGGTCAGAGATTTTGCCCAATATTCCGGATCAGATTTGAAGAGGGCTGGGGCAATTCCGTTTGGCTCTGGAGCTCCATCTTTCCTTCCTTTGGAGATTAGTTTCCTAATCATAACAGCATTGATTTCCGTTTCTGCTTTTTCATATGGTTTTGCTGGTTGTAAAGGAAGGGCCTCCTGGGCATCCTGTGGCGTGTTTGTTCCTACAGCCCGTTGGTTGAAGTGAGAGTCTAAGAAAGATTCCCAGGAGTTATTAGTTATTTGTGATGTTAGTCCACCATGTTTTGGGTTTAAAAATGTGTTCAGTGTGGACCAAAATCGGGTACTATTGTTTCCCTTGGAGTCGTAGTGAAGTTTAGCCCAAAAATCTTCTTCATTGGATCTTTTGATCTCCCATTTGAGTTTTTTGAGATCAGCCCGGTGCTTGCGAAGCTGTTGGAGAAGACCGCTTTCACCTGGGCTTGTTCTCAATAACCTTAGGGATTTGTTAATCGCTTTTTTATGGTTTATTAATGCCAATTTCTGGGTGCTTGTATTCTTCCCTGTGACCGTGAGGCCAAGAGATGGGAGGTGCCGTACTGTGGTTGAATATGTGTTTGCAAATTCGGCTGTGAAGGTTTCCCATAAGGTGATTGGGTTACTCATAGGATAGTTTAGGCTGTTTAGTTGTAGTTTTGCTGCCTGAAGTACCTCCCTAGTCTTTGCAACAGAAGAATTAATTCTTTTGAGATTCATGGTATGACAGTCATGTGGTCCTGTTGGATTGAGAAGAGTTTGATCCTGAGAGGCAAGAATGGAAACTTCCTCAGAACGATGGTCGCTATCCCCCTTGTCTCCTAGGCTGAAGCCTAGTATGTGATGGAAAAATGGAAGAGAAACTAGCGTATAATCTATTGTAGAGGTGCATTGCCTGAGTTGCATGAAGCAACAGATGGTGAATCATCAGCAAATCTTCCATTTAAAACCCTCAGGCCGATATGCTCCAGGTCTTCTAGCAGCTCTTTCACCAGCTTAGAAGTTTTTCCTTGGCCACTAAAGGATTGAGTTGGAATATTCCAATAGTAGTACTGGGTCTGTGTGTCCTTGTTTGTGGAGGAGCCTAGAATATATATTGGTTGAAGTCACCAGACAAAATGAAATTGGAGGGAATGTACATAGTCATTAGGTGATGTAGATGGTCCATTAGAAATTTCGACTCCTGTTTCTTCTTTTTTGGGTTGATATAGATGTTAGTCAGCAGCACCTCTTCTTTTTTCCCACTAAGGTTTAATTTAATCTGAACAGTGTTTATGGCCGGTGAGTGGGTGGTTAATTCCTGCGCGCTGTGAATATTTGTGATTTTAATGTAGGTTGCTAAGCCACCCACTAGCCGACCAAATTTGCTTTTCCTTATGGCTGGAGAGTGATAGCAGGTGTAGCCTTCTATGTGGGCACGCTCCTCTAGCCATGTTTCCTGAAGGAGGATAATGTCAAATGATTTCACGTATTTGAGAAATTCGGTGTCTGCGGCCTTGTTGTTGTACCCGTTTAGGTTCCATGAGCACAGTTTCAGTAGAGGAGTGGCCAAGTTCGAACCCACCCCTTTTTGGTTGCCCTGTCATTGTGGGTAGCTTGACGTGTTCATTGTTCTAAATGGCCGAAGATCGTTTGGGTTGTCAGAATTAAAAGCCGTCATACTCTTTCGAGTGTTCGTTGCCTGTGTTTTTGATGGTGATCGACCCAGGGCACCCCTGAGCACTGACGTGGTCTTGGAAGTTTTCTCAGTAGGTCCGTACCGAGGACTCTCGAGCAGGGGGAACGGATATCCTATGTTGTGGTGTAGGGCGGATTGGATCCCCCATGCTTTGAGGGTGTTTTGCTCCTCCAAGATTTTGTTTACGATTTCGGACGACCTCCAGGTTGCTTTTGTAGCTTCCAAGTCCTGTGTTTTGTCAACTTTTATGAACTCTACTGAGAGGAGGTCAGCTGAGCATAGACCGTTTAAGGTTGGTATAGTGCTGAGGAGTCGAAGTAGGTTACCTCTGTTCAAGATGTCGAATGTACCCTTTGATTCATATTCTGGGGTAAAAAGAGTAATGGTAGAGTTCCTGGTTTGGTCTACTGGCTGAGCAGTTAGATACTTGCCACCCAATTGGATTCCTCTGTTGTTATAAATGGGCTGTTGTGAGGTTCCCATGGAGGAATCATGAGGTGAAAATGTTTGAGGCTCAGAAATAGAGGGAGCTGTGGAGTCACCAGCTGTAGAAGGAAGTAGTTGGATTTGGAAGCCCAAGGGTCCTGTTTTCATCGGTTCTTCGGCCAGTGGTCATGAACAGTAAAGGGTGGTCGTAGATTCTGGTGCCAAGTTGGAGCCGTGCGTTGGTAGTGCCACCCTTGACTCAAATAACAATTGTTGTATGAGGGGGCTGGCGCCCTTCCCTTTTCTAGATCCACTGTTTTCCATAATGTTTAGGGTGCCAGTTTGGCTGCTGGTCTGGGCCCTGCCAGCCTCCTGTATTGGAACCTCTGTGGTTGCTGCTACCACCCCCATACGTGGATTCACTGGGTGCAGTGGAAGCTTGTTCTGTGCTTGTGTGAGTTGCTGTAGTAGGGCCTGGTTCTTGTGGCTGCTGTCTAGTTTCAGTCCTAAACAGGGGATAAATCTCTGAAGCACTTGAGATTGTTATTTTGTTGCGACCTTTCCTTCTTTGCTGACGGCGACCCTTAGCATTCTGGATTGGGTTTTGATCCTTGGGAAGATAAGGATGATGAACCCCAGCCTGGAGAGCTGGGTCGCTGCATGCCCTGACTTCATCCAAAGATGAATCCGGGCTCACACTGGCTGGTTTTGTGTTCTCATTTTGTTTAACCGTGGACTTGGACTTGGACTTAGTCACGCGCTGGCCCCTTTTCTTGCCCGACCTCATACCTGGGTATAGCCCAAGAAGTTATAGAGGTGTCAACTCAGTCGAACCTCCCTCTGGCCCCCTTCCCAGAGCCCGATTTTGTAGGGCCCTGTGGGCTCTGTGGGGGTTCAGAGACTGGGGGACCTCACCGGTGGGGAGCAGAATGCAGAGATCCCCACAGAACCGCAACTTGAGGAATTGGAGCATCAAAGGCCTTTAGAGGGGTCCGAGCTGTTATGGTACGGCTGAGTCGCAAGAAGTCAGCGTTCGGGGGGAAGAAAATCAGCCACCCTCCTTCTCCAGCGGCTCCCCTGTTAATGGTTTTGATTGAACCTCCTCAGACCCCAGGGTAAAAGGGCGTGGAGGCACAGCAATGATGCAGCAACTGTCTGTGGTCTATGATCTGTTCTCCCTGTTTTCAAAAGCTGTGCAATCAGCAGCTGACGGCTACCAGCCAAAGCTCCAGCAATCCAGTAGCAATCCAGTAGCAGTCCAACAATCAGACAATCAGACAATCCAGGTAAGGGTAAGGATGCTGTAAGGGCTTCAATGAGAGCCAGCAAGTCTGCCTAACCTGCCCTTGGTGCTCGATGATGTTCTCGAAGGTCCCCACCATGCCACGATAGTCAGGAGCCTAAAGCCAAAACCCAGGAGCCCAGTCTCCTCCCCTCTGCCCCTTCCTGTCGAGGCAGAGGTCCGAAAGCCACAAAAAGCCACAGGGGGAGCTGTGAAGACTCACAAGTGTACACTGCTGGATCGCCGCGCTGCCTCTCCGCCTCTCTCCGCCTCTCTGCCTGCCTGCAAAAGCAGGCGGGGGGGCAAGCCCCGAAGCCTGTTGAACTTGCGCAAGCCGCGCCGTACAAACCATGCCATCCGCTCAGGCACAGGCAGGCAGTGAGAAGCCGTATGGGACTGTACGGGATGAGGCAGGGCAAAGGCAGGGCAAGGGCAAGCTGGCCGGTGGCGGTGGCGGTAGCGGTCGAGGTCGTGGACGTGGAAGCAGCAGCGCATCCTCCCAACTCTCACTCGTGCTCTGTGCTCTGTGCTCTGGGCAGTCTGCAAAGCCTGGGCTGGACTGGAATCAATAGGTCAATGGTTTCTCCTTCCAGAATCAATAAAATCTCATATGCGCAGGAGTGGGCTATAGCATTAGCTCCTGCATTGTACTGCAATCATGTAGGGTGGGATGCTGAGTCACCTCACCATGAAATCCCAGTAAAAACTACTCCAATTCCATATAGACAGTACCCAATAAAGCATGACATGAAAAAACAAGTCAGGAAGATTTTAGAACAATATGAATAATTCTTTGTTTCCCGTAAGAAAACCCGATAATTCATATTGTCTAGTTTTGTACTGCAGGCATTTGAACACATGCACAAAGACATTTTCAGTACAAAATGCACACAGTGCCGTTTTAATTAATAACATTGTACCAAATAAATACAAAAAAATATTAGATATCTCAAATGGATTCTTCTGCCAGAATATAGCACCTGCAAGCACATATTTGACAGCATTTTCATCCCTAGGTTCTTGACGACAATACTGTCGACTGCCCCAAGGGTATGAATAGCCCTGGGCTGCTCTCAGCAAGAGTAACAGAGTTGCTTCATACATTTGGTGAGGAGGCATTGTCCTATATAGATGATATCTATTTGATGGATGATGAATTGTTGGATTATTTGACCAGTGAAAAACATTATTCTGGGGTTTGCCTCTGAGGGCTACAAATTGAACTTTAAAAATAAAAAAATGCCCACCTGAATGTCCTATTTTTGGGATATGAGTTGTCAAGTGAAGGAATAGCCTAACACCTACCTTTGTAGAAGAGTGTGCGCTGCTCAAACCTCAAAAGACTCTGAAAAATGTACAATCCATTTTCGGATTCCTAAATTTTAGCAGAACATACATTTTGGATTGCGCAGAAAGAATAAAACCATTCTACAATTTAATCAGACCTGATTTCTCAGTTTCACATTAGACACAGGAACATACAGAAATACTTCATTCCCCACAAGCTGACATGATAGCTTCGAAGCATTTACACACATGTGTAAACACCACAAATTTGGTGATCCATGTAATAGCGGGTCAACCAGGGTACACATACCTGACCTTCAATGAAGGCGAAACAGTACCAATTGCATACAAATCTCATCTATACACACACGCTGAGATGCATTTTGTATCCACTAAAAAAATACTGACAGCAGTACAGACTGCTGCAGTGAGATAAAGTGCACTGGCTCCGGCGAAACAAATAATTGTCGTAACTCCAGTACCAATCTTAGAGGCTGTTACAAAAGTAAGCGTTTCTAACGCTAAGGCACTACTCCCACGATGGATACAATGGGCTAATTCTCTAACTGAAACAGATGTAGACTACAAATTTGATTCTACATTAAAAAGTCAATCATTTCTGTAGTACGAACAAGAATATCTTCTCCCAAATTAAATGATGCCTCTTGATCAGTATAAATACATCATTTACACTGACTGTTCAGCTCAGCCAGTTGTAAGAAGTAAACAACAATACAGCGCAGCATGTGCAATTGTGAAGAGTCATATGCGGGACAGCATGTTCCGTCCTAGCAATAGCAGACGCTGGGGCATTTTATCAAGAACGATGATAACATTATTGCCACTTTAGTGGCAAGAAACTGCCGCTAAAGTGGCGATAATGGGCTTGATAATATGTCCTTGTGAATTTCCACAGCAGCCCAGGTTCTGGTGTTAACCTGGTGTAAGCCGCTAAGGTGGCAATTCATGATAATATGCCCCGCAGTCTCTAGGAGATTGGATGGCTCAGCTGGCAGAACTAAAAGCCCTAGTACTGGCACTAAAAAATATAAATTGAGAATTCCCACACTTATTATGTGGGTTTTGTTTTATTGTGGCCAGTCATACAATAACTATCTTCACTATTCGGACCAGAATGGATTTAAAGATTCAAAATGTTGTACAATAAAGCACAAGTTGATTTGGGAACAAATGGCAGAGTTGAAAAAAGGCTTTCTGTGGGCTAACATGATCCATACACTGAGTCATCGTGTGTGCATGCCTGTTGAAGAGAATTCATTGACTGGCGAAGTTGCCAAGGTGAAGTGTGAACTGCTGCCATAGCTGCAATAACTCCTTCTAGCACAAGTGTAGATGGAGAGATAATGGTAGCTATCATAGCCTCATGCAAAAACAGCTCAGCCATGCCAAAAGGCTTTCCATTCAAGTACTCCTACAAATTAGATGTACAAAATATTCTGTATGCTCAAATTCGAGGAGTAGGGGATAGAGTAATACCAAACATGGATCACAGATTAGGTTTAATTCTACAGGAGGGTCTGTGTTCAGCACACGCAGGAATTACTGCGACAGTTCCACTATTGAAACAACGCTTTTGGTGGCCAGGTTTAAGAAAACAGACAAAATCATTTGTCCTTAAGTGCAACATCTGTCAGCAGATGAAGGGTTCCACTGTAGCACATCCACCTCAAACATCACTACAGATATCAGACGGACTTCTCGCTTGTGTCTATTTAGACCACTGCGGCCCCTTACAATCTGAGGGGGCTTACAATTATAACTTGGTGGCAGTTGACTCATGCTCTAGATTCCTGTAGGTTTGGCTTCAGCACTCGGCTGACGCTTGAACTGTTATAAAGGATTTGCGAGTCTTTATAGGGACATACGCAGTTGGCACATTACATTCTGACCATGGCCTCGCATTTAGCTCTCAGGCTTACAAGGAAGCCATGGGAAGTTTGGGTGTTGCATTCCGGTACTCATCTCCCTATCAACCCCAGGAAAATGCAATTGTGGAGAGGAAAAACAGGGATGTAAAGCAATCCTTAACAGCAAGGGTATTAGGCTCGGTGGTAGTTGGGTCAATCACCTATATAGGGTCCAGAGGGTACTTAATAACATAATAAGAAGTTCTCTAGGAGGCCACACTCCATATGCGGTCCTATTTGAGACGAGAATGTGGTACCCCACCTTGATTATGGCAGCACAGTTGCGGATGAAAAAACATTGGACATCTATAACCGTTTGTCTGTTTTACAGGAACTCAATGACTACTGGGCATGATTTCTGGGCACTACAAAGCAACGTCTAAGTGAAATGCACCGCCACTGGGGAAGTAAAATCAGTAACAGCAAGACCTGCCTGGGTCCCAAAAGTTTGTGATCTGGTCAGAGAAAAGACTGTGAACAAGGACGAATTTGGGCCATCTTACAGAATGCCTGCACCTGTCCTGGATGTCTAATTACCAAGTACAGTACTTCTTCCCCTTCTTGACGGAAAAAAAGAAAAGAGATTTGTCTCCATTGATCTGACCAAACCACACTATGTGGCCGATACTGAATAGCAGGCCGAGTGAGCTCCTGATTAGCCGTCGATCTCCTCTCACTACCATTCAGGAGGTTCAAACAGAAAGACTAATAACATTTGAAGGGTCTTCTATACAAAGTAATAGAGTTACCAACAATTAAATGGAACTCGCACCTGTTAAAATTGAACAGCAACAAAGCAAAAATGAAACACAGGTCTCAATTTGGCTTAAAACCGACATCTATGTGAATATGCCTCAAAACAAGTCATCTGCCAGTTCAACAAAACCTGCTGAGCTACCAAAGATAGATCAAACTTCATCTGGCTATTTAATTGACTTTGACAGTTTCTCTCTGGATCCAGGTGAACCTGAGTGAGTCGGTGTCAGCTCCAATTTCCCGCAAAAAACAACTTCATGATTTCTACCTTTGGCTGAAAAAGACTTACCTTGTTTCACCCTGGCTCCAGCTTTGAATAGCACATGGCCTACTTTTCCTATTTCTTTGGATAGGTTTAGTGACAGACTCTTTCTTACTACTGAATGGACAATATCTCTCCGAGCGCTCTGGGGTATCATGTGTGAAGTCACATATGTCATCTCCTGGTGAACAGAGAGACCTGTCCTTTGTGAACATTACAGCAGTTCCTGTTCCTGAAAAAATAGTTTGGGAAACCATGTCGTAAATGCTTCTTATACACAATTTACATCGAAGTTTGGAAAATCTCTCAACAGGAAGCTGTGGAGAGATTGCTTGTAGTTGACAGAATTAACTTAGAAAAGGCTTTGGCAATGGTTGACAATGGCATGACCACACTAATATCAAGGATTTATTTATTCACTGGGCAACATTGTGTATTCTGCTTTAAATATATTGGAAGAGGACCTGTCAATCCTACAACATGGGCAATTGCAGTTACGATCGATTCTTTTATTAAGCTGGACACTATAATTATTGCGCTCTGATTATGTGCCATGGTGATATATTAACAGTACGTCTTTGTTCTCTGCGTATAACCTAACAGAAAGGCATACAACAATAGCACAAAGAGATGCAAAATATACAATGCTGCACATTGAAAAATTGGACCAATTACCTTTCATCGTGGCAGAGTCACCATTCACAGAATGGTTAAGTCATGGCCATATAACATTGCCAGCAACAACATTTCAATTTCAATATTGTCTAGAATACCACCAGGTTGACAGGTATGAAGCAATTGGTAAAGACTTCATCCATGAACCATGGGAATTACTGTATAGCTTTACATGCAGGAATGGGGACACTGAAGTGTTTCTCAGCAGTACAGATTGCGAGACTTCATGTCACTAATTTGCCATGATATTATGCTTCATGGGGCCTGTAATGGTTCAGGTGCAGACTTATCCTGTCATTTAAAGGGATCCCCAGCTGCTGTGGTTAATCTAGTGTTCAGGCTGCTCTTGAATGGGAGTTACTTAATGCTGAATGATCAAAGTTGTTAAGGGGTGCTTCCAGGCATCGCATATCTAGTCACAGTAAGTTCCAGGGTTACTTGTATGCAAGTATTGTTTCCACCGACCCACACAGTCAGGGAGGTGCCGTTATGGCCTTCATTGAATATTTCCTTTATATGGTTTGATTCTCTGTACCGACTGAAAGCTATGCTTTTACAGAAGGATGTCCCGTTAACCTCAGCCCGAGAAACATTTGATCTTCAGGTTGCAAGGTCCTCAGCCGAGATATAGTCACTGGTATGAAAAAATTGCCCTTTCCATTTTGGAGAAATGATACAACGTATCTTTAACATGTCTGATACGAAGGGTACAGTACACCTATTTAAGACCATAGGTTCTGGACTGTCAAGCACGTTTCAGACAGTCTTCGGAGTGATTTGAAACTTTTATACACGCTAATCCTGCTATTGATAGTGGATATCCTGATTTAAATTTTTCTGCTACGCAATGGATGTCCCAATCACCAAAGAGATGGAAAAAACGATCTCAGAGCGACGTTGCCATGACTGAATGGTACTCCATCTGGGCACACCTCGACTTCGAGAGCTAAGCGAGTCTTGGTTCCTTTAATTTCGACCAGTCTGTAATCACTATGTTTTGCTTGTTCTCTGCTGCTTGCTCTGCGGTCAAGAATGCGTGTTGGATATGTAACACTTCCATCAGTTGCGCCTCAGGTCGTGGATGTATTGCTGGACCTGTTAAAGGCCCACATTGTGCAGTGTCCTCAGCCTATTCCCATGTTGATGTTGGCATTCTTGGAGCGGCCATGGGATGCTTCAGCTCCTGTTGGATTGGACACCTGCTCTACTACAGGTACACAGGCTGTGGATGTTTCAAATGATTCCTCAGCATCATCTGTGGTAACTGAAGAAGATCACCTTTGCTCGTTGACCTGATCTGTGAGGTGTTGCAGTGACCATCATCAGCAAAGGGAAGCAGCAGTGATGTTTTGTCTACCACACAGGACACATAAATATTTGGGTGTGCTGGGAAGAATTCAGCCTTTTACCAAAACAACCAAAATCGGAATTTTAAAGCAATTTGTTTTTTCTCACTTTTACTGAGCACCATGGCTTTTAGACATACTCAGTTGCTCAAACTATATCTGTACATACGTACTTATTTATCTTTTAACTTATATAATGGACTAATAAGGTTTAAACTATTTTTATAACTTTTAGAAGAGTTTATTCTGAAATGTTAACAATGTTTTATGATTGATTATGAGGACATTCCATTTTTAATTTGTAGTATGTAGTCAAGTCGGCGGAAGAGTTGGGGTTATTATTCGCAAGGTACCCCAATATATGCCTGGGTAGTCACCTAACCTTTCACCTACATTTATCTTGCCATTTTACCACATCACAGGTTCTGGTGCTGTCCTTTTACCTAGTTAGGTGCTGCATAAATGTCATGTGGTTTTCTCCGAAAACTACCCTAATTTATTATGCATAAGGATTCTCAGAATCACAGCAGGATTACGATCTTCTGCAAAATGATCCGAAAGGATTCAAGGTAACACACTTCTAAATCAAAAATGTTTATGTCTCAATCCAGTTTCCATGTAATATACAATTTATTTCATAATACTCATTTTTGATGAACAAGTTATAATTTATTGATCTTTTTATCTTCTTTTTTTCACTTGATTATTAAAAAATGATGCAGCCAACACATTTCGCCCCAACACAAGGGCTTCTTCAGGGCACCGCAACTCTTATATTAAAATCCATTACCACGTACAGAGTAATTGGGAAACTAATCACGTTCTCCACATTTTATTGCGTGCTTCCATGCGTAATCCAACAGCTGTCCACAATCCAATTACACATTTTCAGTTGTATTTAATACTTTAATATATATTAATTTTCGATCATCAATGACAGTCCATTGGTGGTAAAAAACGTTGGCATAGGCAGCGCTAGCCCCATGGTACAGAGCCGCAAATCATCATACAACTCTCCCAATTTACCTTCTAAAACATCGGCCAAGCATTAACTGAGTTCCTCATCTTACCCCACCCAAGCGTACCCTCCAAAGGTGATACACTCCTGTGCACCCCCAAGGTGAAGCCAGGCATCCAAGTGTTGTTGGGACCGTTGTGGAGATTAAACAAACTATTGCCCAGAGTCACAGAGTGGGACCCATGATTAGACTAGGCACCGAGGCGAGAATTAGCAGGTCCGGGGAGATTGAGTCCAAGAGCCGCCGAGGCAGGAATTGAACCCTGGTCCCGGGCCAGACCTCTGCATCAGGGTCTGCCGCTCTAACCATTGAGCCACGCTTCTCCACAAATCATCATAAAACTCTCTGGAAATTTATCACTGACTTCCTTCTAGTTCTCAATTTGTGACCATAACCTAGGCCTCTTGGCAAGCCTTTACTCCTCCTTAGACAATTCTTTTACCCTGATCTCTCTATGCAGAGACTTAAAAAAACAGATATTCCCCTTTCCAGATCCTCCCATTCGTGGCTTTCATCAAATGGGCCCCAAAACAGCTTTGTGGTTCCCATGTAGAGCAATTCTTTCACCCTGAACTCATTGCTTTTCTTTTTGCCATCTTCTGTTGCACTGAAAACATCCTCTTTGCGATCTATTGCTGCCCTCTCTTTGTCCTACCCAACATGTGCTACTTCCTCCTCGGTCTTTCCGCTTTCTTGCCCAGCCACTACCTGTGCTGACCCCCACCTGTACATTCAAATGTTTCCCTACCTCATCTGTCCCAACCCCCTGTCTCTCACATACCTACCCTTATGCAGCTTCACATCTTAATCCGTGAGTCCCTCACTCTCACTAGCCCCCACTCCTTTTCAAACCTTTTTTGGCCCCTCTGCATCTGCTCATGCTTACCTGGGCACAGGATAGGCGTCCACGCGTAAACTTGCCATCCCACTGTGCCTGAATCTCGAGGCGCCAGAACCCTCCTGGTCTCCATCTTGGCATGTGGGGAACTAAAAGACACCTGTTTAGTAAGCCCACCCACCTGTCTGGCCACATTGACAATCCCCCACATCCTCATGCTCAATTATCTCTCCTTCTTCCAACTCACATCCCTCAGTAATACCGACTGTCTTCTCCCCCCACACCTTCCAGCCATGATGCCGCACTAGGGCCCTGCTGAGCATCCATCACATTGGTATCCCACCACGCATACTTATTGTGGTGCTCCATCTTCTTGCGAGGGGCCACTCCAGATCCATCCGTGCCACGCAAGGTAGAGACCCCACCAGACCTTCCACCGCTGGTACCACCCGCATCCTCACACTGAATTCGCTCTCCTTCTTCCGACTCACGTCCCCCCAGCTATACTGTCCATCTTATCTCCCACGCCTTCCAGCCACAATACCTCACTAGGGCCCTACTCGGCATCCATCACATTGGCATCACACCACACATGCTGATTGCGTTGCTCCATTTTCTTGCGAAGGACCACTCCAGAATCATCCATGCCCCCCGAGGTAGAGACCCCACCAGACCTTCCACCACTGGTGCCACCTTTGTCCCACCAAGTCATCAGGTCAGATTCACCTGACCATGCCATCACTTCACCTTGGGGTAAGGGAGCCACACTGGATGCTCCCAAGTCCGCACTGCCATCTGTCACTGCAACTAAAAAATCAATAGTAAGCCCCAGTGTGCTGGCATGCCCTACACCTGCCCCTTCTCCAGCAGTTGACACCCAAAGCCAACTATCATGCCTAGCAAGCATCACACTCACTGCGTCGCACCGGAAACCCCTCTATTTGACTCCCACACCGACCCCCCTGGGCTGCCTTCTTGCCACCAATGTGTGACCTCCCTGCGTTGCCGCTCATTGCTCCCTGCCCCCATTAGTCACGCTGGGATCACTTGGGAAATGTGAATATGACCCAGAGAGACCAGAAATGTCCAGCTCCCCTTGCCCAAGCTCCACCCATGCCCTGTCCTCATCCCTCCGTCCCCCTCACTGTCGCTCCATACCAGGTTTAAGCTGATAATGGCTGATCCTGGACCTCCTATCACACCAGGCCTGACATCCTTTAAAACCTACTCCTTCTGAGTGCCCTTCTGCTTTTCTCCCTGGGGCCCTGAGGGCCCTCCAATACCCAGAAACTCCTTCATGCACAAATAAACCCACCCTCTGACTCGCCTTCTGCTGCCCTTCCCATTCAGGGGAGGCAACACAGTCAAGCATACAGTCTAGGGGGCTTCCCGTTGACATAGCCGTTCCTGCAAATCTGCACCTCCTGCTATAGACATACTAGCGGCCTTTGCTGTGTGGCTACCCGTCGCAGTGGTTCGTGGCCCTGACATGGTGCCATGTTTTTGGGCCCCCTCATACCTAAAGCAACCAACCTGGATGTCTTTCGGCATGATGGCAAGCAGCCGAACGCTGCTGTTGCCAAACACTCCAAGGCCCACCCCAGCGGCCTCGACCTCCCCCCTCTCTCCTCCTTAGCACATTTCAAGAGATCTGTGCAGCCGGCTTCGTGAAGGAGCCAGACTGCTTCTGCTACACTAGGGACCTCCATTGTGATCCTCACTGTTTGAGAAATGCTAAAAAACAGGAAATGCCCTTTCTACCCCTACCTATTCGATCTAGCAGCCACTGTGTAATACCTTAATTGTACTGTAGCCCAAATTGTGCCCCTATTTGTATCCCCCCAGGCCAATTGTAGCATAAATGGCAGTGCCAGTCCTATTTGGACCGAACCACTCACTCAAAACTTCCCAGGGGGCATAATTATTTGTGTATGCCCCCCAGCCCCCAAAAGGTACAAGGTGCTGCAAAAGGCATGTACAGTTGGCTAAAGAGGTCTATTTTGAAGATAGGAGGACGGTTATTCCCTCAAGCCACCATGTCCTCTGATAACGAAACTTGCCACAATAAAAACTCAAGCAAACCCTCACTGACTAACAGGCATTAGCGAAGCCAATATTTGGCTACCAATGAATATCTATTGGCTTTGTCAAAGATTTTTGCCGATGCTGTTTAGGATTGGCAAAAAGGAAATACTTTTTACTGGTGCTGTGAACCACTGGGGGAAAAACAAAGAAAAAGCTTGAGGACATGTACATGCACATGCACGTATATGCGTCATGATGTTATTATGCCCAGTATGATGACTTATGCATACACATGTTAACCACACAGGTGCGTGCATACCGTATGGCACAGCTACCATGATGTCTATTTTTCTATTTACTGTTCCTAGAGGGATGATACCACTCTGGCAACAGTATTTATAATCAATCAATCTATCCCTTTAAAAACAATACAGTAAATAAATATCTCAATCAATCAATTAGAAAATCTTTATTCAGCAAATTTCCCATAAAAATTAGATCCATATACATATAGGTAAAAAAAAATCAGAGGGCGATACTACTTCAGTGTAATTAGGCATAGTTTCATATTAGAATCAAGTTAAAATATAAAAACGCAACAATGCATAGGATAAATCGATGCTCTCATCACGTTTATGCAAAAGACACACAATTGATGGAGGTAAAGGAAAAATGAAAACATTCACCCCCAGTCAAGAGATCTGGGTTAAATCCATCATTCTTATGCCCACCATGCCACCCCAGTTTAGACCTAGCTATATGCAAATCAGTCTTGACCCTGTGCCTCATGGGAACAGTCCAGCCTGAACTGCCAAGCCAGGTCCTCCCTGGACCGGAAACAAGCATCCTAGGACCGGTTTCGGGGTTTCATCCCTCTTCAGCAAGGATAGCTTGATTCCAGTGGCACAGTGAGCCCAGGACCCACGTTTGGGCATACCTGGCGCACTTAGGGCGAGAAAGCAACATGCACACAATTGATGGATGGAATACAGAACAAATCAAAACATTCACCCCCAGTCAAGAGATCTGGGTTAAATCCATCATTCTTTTGCTCACCATGCCACCCCAGTTTAGACCTACCCATATGCAAATCAGTCTTGACCCTGTGGCTCGTGGGAACAGTCCAGTCCGCACTGCCAAGCCAGGTCCTCCCTGGACTGGAAACAAGCATCTCTTCAGCCAGGATAGCTTAATTCCAGTAGCACAGTCAGCCCAGGACCTACGTCGGGGGATACCTGGTGCACTTAGGGCGAGAAAGCAAAAGACACACAATTGATGGACAGAATGCAGAACAAATCAAAACATTCACCCCCACTCAAGAGATCTGGTTTAAATCCATAATTCTTTTGCTCACCATGCCACCCCAGTTTAGACCTAGCCATATGCTAATCAGTCTTGACCCTGTGCCTCATGAGAACAGTCCAGCCCGAACTGTCAAGCATAGAACTCAACTTTAACTGACTGTTCCATAAAATTAACAATTGCAAAACAAATAACTTCTGAGGAAAATTGTTCTAAAAGTAAAAAGGCAGATCAATGGTATCTAAAATTTTGTTTGCATAGCAACAGTAACAAAAAGCAATTCCTGTGAACTTTATAAAAACGCTGTAACAAAACTAAGGTCAATGGTTCATTAAGATGAACATTTAGGACATTAGGAGAGCCAATCCCTCCAAAAACCCTTCAACAGAAAACATGATTGAAAAGGCACCAAATTCAACTTAAATCATGTCAGAAGAAAACTATGGTGCAAATTTGTTGTGAACACGAGGTATGGTTTAATATTGAGGTCAATCGCGCAACGCCCATTGGGCTAAACAGGCTTAAGCCCCCCGTCTTCTACAGACCGAGCTAAGATGGCAGCATGCCACTTTCCTGACATGCATTAAAATTATTAAAGCACGCAAACCCTTCTTCCACAGTTAGATTTCTATGAATGCCTTAGCATCCGAGAATGTGATTTGGATGACCCCTTCTGAGAGGGCCAAAACCAGCCCCAACCAGCCAGCCTATGACAAGTTTCATCAATCCTCCCTGCCCCCACCTCTTGTTTTCTTCAGGGCTGGCTGCCACCGAGGTGATACCCTTGCCTGAAGGAAGGGATTTCACCTCAGCACTTTTGATGTGCTGTTCAGCATGGGGTGGGAGTGGGAAGATGTGCACACCAGAGAAAAAGCGATGGCCAGTGCAGGTGATGCTTTTCTTTCCTATGATGCCAGCAGGAATTCCTTTAGCAAAAGGAAAGCGTCATCTGCACTGGCCAGCCCCTTCTCCCTGCTGTCTTTGCTCTTGTACGAAATACACATCCCCTGTAGTGATTGTTTTTGTGCAGGAAGGTCCCCCTTCCTGCACAAAAACAATCTCCCCATGATGCGGGCATCCTTGCACCATGGTGGCAGCAGCAACAAGTGGCAAGTGCACAAACCTGTCAGTTGAATTTTTATTCACTTGTTCTAACAAGGCAAAGCAGCAGCTGTTTTGAGAGAAACATTGACCCCAGACAGAGAACTGTGGCTTGAAGAAAGGTGGTGCATGGTGTTTTGGGCCTCACATGGTCATCTGTCGTTTCAAGAAAAATGGTACATGAACATCAAGGCTCCTGGGCCATCGTGGGCTTGGTGTGAGGATCAAGATTCATTATGGATGAGACTGCACCATTCCCGTGAAATTTACTCTGTATCCTATGATGGGGACAATCAACAGCTGTTAAGATGAGGTCTTCGCTGACGTTTGGGGAGGAAAAAGGGATAAGGGAGAGAGAAAAGGGAGCCACCAAGCCTGCAGGCAACCCCCCCCCCCCAAAAAAAACCATCTCAGCCGCAAGGACGCGCCAATGCAATGGTGTGGTTCATCTATCAGAGGGTATGTCTGGAGCAGGAGAGAGAAAATGTGAGCAGATACAAAATATGGCCATGCAGGTAAGAAATGTGAACCAAAAGATCTCTACATACACATGGATTACTGATAGAATATCGATAGGAAAAATATCGATAGGAAAAATATTGAAGTAAAATTATAGATAGTAAAAACATCGACTTCCTATACTTAAACAGATAAGTACAAAAGTATTGAATACAAAATATCGAAGTTAAAAATATATATGTAAAAAACATTGATTTAAAAATATAAATAAAATAAAATAATATATCTTCAAAATATAAAATATTAATATTATCTTTGACAAAATTAATTAAATGTAATATACATTTTAACTAAATATTAAAAAAATAAACGTATTTAAAAATATAAACACACAAACATAATAATGTATACATATACATATATTTACTTGAAACTAATTGATTATCTATTATCGTTATTTAATTTTTAAACTTTTAAATTGTATAAAAATAACATATATACATACATCAACAATTTAAAATAAAAAACATTCTATAATTAATTAAAACATTAAACTATTAAAACAAAAATAAAACGTACATTTCGCAACACAATAAATACAACAGTATGGAAAATGTTGCATGGGGAGGGGTAAAAATTACTATTCTCACTTCGGTGAGTGCAACAGTAGGGAAAGTATTGGATCGGGGAGGGGGTAAAAATTACTATTCCCACTCCAGTGAGTGCAACAATACGAAAAGGCTGGATAGAGAAGGGGTAAAAATTACTATTCCCACTCCAGTGAGTGCAACAGTAGGGAAAGTGCTAGATAGCGATGGGCAAAAATTACTATTCCCACTCCAGTGACTGCACCAGTAGGAAAGTATTGAATAGCGGAGAGGTAAAAATTATTACTCCCAGTCCAGTTAGTGCAACAGTAGGGAAAGTATTGGATAGCGGAGGGGTGAGGGGGGAAAAACACTACTTCCACTCCAGTGAGTGCAACAGTAGGAAAAGTGCTGGATAGTGGAAGGGTAAAAATTACTATTCCAACTCCAGTGAGTGCAACTGTAGGGAAAGTATTGGATAGCGGAGGGGTACAAATTACTATTCCCACTCCACGGAGTGAAACAGTAGGGAAAGTGCTGGATAGCGGAAGGGTAAAAATTATCATTCCCCTTCCAGTTAGTGCAACAGAAGGGAAAGTTTTGGATAGCAGAAAAACAAAAATTACTAATAACATTTCAACAATTAAAATATATATATATTCTTAAAATAAAAAAACAATATTTTAAAAATATGCAATTAAACATATTAAATATATAAAAATAACACTTATTATATTGTTAATTACATATAATAAAAATCTAAAAATATGATACTACAAAATAAAAAATACATTTATAAACAATATTTATTTAAAAGAAACAAATATTCAAAAATGATCAAAAAAGTAAATGTATTTATTTTAATTCCTACCCTATAACACCATCCCAATAAAAAAAGACTAACATTTTTTTAAAATGTATTTCAATAATTAATATAATTAATATTACATTTAAAATATATGATTATTAAAAAAAGATAATAAACATTCATTGATTACATATTCTTTAACACTATGATATCCACAACACACACCTAAAATTAATTAAACAATTATGATTAATAATTACTAATAAATTAATTTAAATTAATTGACAAATAATTGATAATTCATCATTAAAAACTAAATTGCTTCCCACACTTCTCACCATTCACACGTATAAATTACCAACTAATGATCAAACAATTATTAATAAATTAATTTACACATTTAACAATACATCACAAATACACAAATATTGATAAATAAAAAGTATTCAATACATTTCATGTCATTGAATTACTTCCCACCCTATTCCCCTTTAAACCCACAACCCGCTACAGAACTAAAAATGCTAAATTCAATTATAAAAAATTATTAACTTCAAAAATGTTAACACATTTAATAAAAAATAAAACAATTATTATACAACAAAAATCACACACATATAAAATATACACTAAAATAAAGAACATTATTAATAAATTCATACTTTTAAGAACTATGGGGCAGATGTATCAAGCTTCGATTTTGCAAATTCAAAATAGGGATTTTTAAGGAATCTCTATTTAGAAATCGCAAAATGGAATGTATATACAAAATCGCTATTTTTTAGCGATTTCTTATTTTTCCTTATTTGCGAATTCGCATTTTGCGAATTCGCAATTACGGAATAATTCCCATGCCTTCCTATGGGCCAGGAGGCCCATAGAAATGATTGTGAAATAATTCTCAAATTGCGAATTCGCAATTTGCTAATCGCAATTTGAGAATTATTACAAGGGTGCAGGGGTGTCTTAAAGACACCCTGCTGCACCCCTGAAATTTACATGTATGTGCATGTGGCGCACATACATGCCCTATGGGCATGTATGTGCGTCACATGCCACCCTCACAAATGCCAAATAGGGCATTTTGAAAAGAAATCGCAAATTACCACCAACTACAAGTTGGTGGTAATTTGCGATTTCTTAATCCAAATTTGCAATCTCTAAAAGTTACATACATCTCATTTAAGGAATCGCAAAATGTGCGATTCCTTAAATGCTTAAGCAAAATAAGGAATCGCACATTTTTGCGATTCCTTATTTTGCGAATTTTTATTACATATCAGAAAATGCTAAAATGCCTTTTACGAGTCGCAAAGGCCGAAATTCTGCGAATTACGGCCTTTGCGAGTCGCAAAATGCTTGATACATCTGCCCCTTAAGTTTTTACAAACGATATTTAACACTTCAATATTTTTTACATCAATATTACTTACCGAAAATTGTTATTCTTGACCATGATATTTTTTCTGTCAATATTTCTGACCCAGAATATTTTTACCTCAATATTTGTGCAGATCAGTATTCTTACATCGATATTTTGTCATTGCGCCATATACACAGAGAGTTTTCCTGGTAACATACAGAGCAAGAGGGTGACCAGTCCCCCAGATGCCTGAATCTAGCCAGGGAACCCAAGAGAAGAAAGGCAGAATACTCTGCTGAGGTGGATGACACTGTCAACCCCCATGGAAATAAGTGAAGTAGCTGCAATCTCCAGATTCAGGGCCTTGAGGACTAAAGATGGATGCCTAAACATAGGGCCAACCCCATACGGAACAAAATAAAACTGTAGTGACACAAACATGTGATAGAGCATCGCGGAGTGAAGGTAACTCACCAACTGCTGTTACAGGTGAGATTACTCAGGGGACTGTGCCTCTTATACTATCTCTGCTCCTATCCTTCCTGGATGTGCTCTCATAACCAGTGTTCTACCTAATCTGCACCATAAGTGTTTCCATCTTCTGCTTTGTGACTCCAACCTGTACTGTCAACCAGTGCATTCTTCAGCCATAGCTTGTTTGGAATTCTCCTACGCAGGGACATATCAGTCCTACCAATTCTGATACTTGTCATAAATAGTTGAGATGTATTAATGCAGGGGGCATGCAGAAAGTCCTCACATAGTCATTGTGTTCCAAGAGAGACACACAATGCAGGGTGTATTGTATTTGTAGAGCATTTACTACTCCTATGTGGGCTGCAGAACCACTTGTCCATGCGAGTAGCAGGTTACACTTTGTCGGTGTGTGTTTGGAAGAGTGTTGTCTTTGCTTTGAGCCTCTGTGGAAAGCGTCTCCATGTGGTGCATGATGAATACCAATGTGCTGTTTCAAATGCAGAATTCGCCACTTCTTTTTCTCAGTTTGAGCATTACCTGATCCTGATTGTCTGCCATTTTAGCCCCGCCCCCATTGAATAAAGTTAGCCATGCCCCTTCCTTTGCCATGTTAGCCCCCCCAAAGTTAAAACCTAGTTGCGCCCTGGAATGAGGGTTATAGATATTTCAACGTATGAACTATGGGCCTCATTAGGATCGCGGACGGACTTGCGTCCGTCCGCGACCCCAGAGGATGAGGGAACGTCCGCATGGGCTGCGGCGTTCCCTCATGTGCGATTAGGATGTGACCGCCACCCTGGCGGTCACATCCTGGATATTTAACATTGCGGCGGGTGCTGCTTCAAGCAGCACCCACCGCAATGTTAAAAGTGCATGTTTAACATTTACATGCCTGCCGCTTTGTGCAAGTAAATGCTGGGGGGTACCATAGGTACCCCCCATGTGCACCCCCCACCCGCCAACACCCTGGGGGCCCGCAACGGGCCCCCAAAATCAAAAGTACACATGCTTTTCCACGGCAGAAAAACCGCTGCAGAAAAGCATGTTTACAAATGCTTCCTAATTTGGCTGGCGGTGTCTGATGGAAACTCCCAGCTAAATGAGAGCTTTTCCGCCGCGGTTGTAATCTGACCGCGGCGGAAAAGCAGCGGACAGTAACCAAGACCCACCAGCCATCGTAATGCGGCGGTGGGTCTTTGGTGAGTCCACAGAGGATTTTCCGCCTCCTCCGTGCCAGAGGTGGCTTCCCCCGGCCCGGAGGAGGCGGAAAATCCTCCATCATAATGAGGCCCTTAGTGTTGTTTTTAACACCACCAAGAGCATTCTAGCCTCTGTACATTTGTCCTCAAAAGTTATTTTCACCTGTGCTTTATTAGGGAAATTTCTGGAGAATAGAGAAAATTCCCAATTCAATCAAATCCTTGATTTTAGCAAAGGAATTCGATACCCGATTTGGAGAGTAAAGCAATCTGAAATATTCATACAATGTAAAGATGTTTCTTGTTTTGCCCATATAAATGCCCCCAGTTATAGTGAGTGAAACCTCATTGAGTCTTCCAGACAATTAATTCCCAGTTACTCGTTACAAATAAAAGAAGGTGTACTTAAGTAAACTGCGAGCATTCTTCCTAAAAAGAAATTTTCTGCTGGTTGGAATGTCTTTTGATCAGTTTCACCTAGAGGTTTGGTCCCATAGCTAACAACCCCAATATATTTACTAATATGTAATGCTAACTTCGCTATAATAGGTTTTAAACACATTTTGATAGAAAATCTAAAGATGGCTTTGATGCTGTTAATAAGTAGCATGACATCTCAAGAGCACAATGTTAACCGTTAATGGAGAGGATGTGGCCTAACGGCTAAGGCGGTGGACATCGAATCTGGGAACCGGGATCGAGTCTTGGCAACAACGCTCAAGAT
Organism: Lissotriton vulgaris; assembly: GCF_964263255.1. Taxonomy (NCBI): domain Eukaryota; kingdom Metazoa; phylum Chordata; class Amphibia; order Caudata; family Salamandridae; genus Lissotriton; species Lissotriton vulgaris. Next base: position 148,940 of record NW_028249225.1, read on the forward strand.
CCTGTGATTATGGGCAAACTTCTCAATCTCCCTGTGCCTAACAAAAATGAACATGTCCTTGTGTAACGCAAATGGTGCATATGTAAAGAGCTCTGATACCTTCGGGTCACGTTTGCGCTTTATAAAACTCAGGACAAAATAAAAACCACTTACCAAAGCCAATCCACAAGGAAACGAAAATATATATGAAAAAAGAAGCACTTTAACTAATCTACTACCTTTTTACCTCGATCCTTGGATTCTGAAGTAGCATGCTAATTGCTACAAAGCACATCAGGGGTAGTAGGCGCTATAATATTCAATTTCCAGTTCCCAATGTCCAATAAATGAATACAATGAGGATTGATTGGATGGACAGATGAGGAATAGGGAGGGCGGGTACATCAGCTGGGCAGACTACCTGGAGGGGAATAGGAAGCAACACAGAGCTCTCTTGGGTTGGAGGTCGGTTCATATGAAGAGGCAAGTTGTGCACAAAGGAGAGAGCAAGAAAACACATGCACTCCCATAGAAAGAGGATGAATGTAAGACCTGAAATAAGAATTAAGCAAATTAGATTGACAAAGAATTCTTTTTTTTTTTTAAGTTTGAAGTTTATTAAAGTATAAAGAAGCAAAGACAGAAAATGAAGAAACAATCATAAGTTACAAAATCTCTCTTACAAAAAAGTAGAATTGATAAATAAATCGATACATAAAATATGGCAAACGATAATACTCATGAAAATAAGGTAATTGAGGTATAACCTGTAGAATAAAACACATAAGTGATATGAAAAATTAAATGCAATTAAGAAATGCAATCACAGTGGTTTTTGGACTTCAACAGTACGAACTTGAGTGGTAGGTGGGATCTGGGCAACTCTGGATAAATACTCAGTGAGGGGAATCCATAAAAGATCACGTTTGATTGCGAGGGAAATGGGGGGAACAAAATTAGTGTCCAGACGATGATTAAAACAGACTGCGTTCCACCAAGCATTGAAATAGACATCATTAGCCTGTTTCCAATGAGATGTAATATGGTGTAAGGCAACGGCTATCAGAAGGTCAATTAATTTATGTTTATGGGACGAAGTGGCAAAAATAGGAGAAAGAGAACCTAGAAAAATGTTAACAATGGAAAAGGAAAAACAAAAATTGAAAATCTTTTTAAACTGGGACCACACTTGTTGGCAAAAACGAAAAATGGGAGGACAATCGAACAACATATGCTTCAAATCAGCTGAAGAGCAGGGACAGGACCAACAAGTGGAGGGAGTGTCTGAGGAAAACGATGACAGAAGTAATGGAGTGAATAATGTGCGATTATAAACAAAAAATAAGGTTTGGGTAGTGTTGGCAGCTTTGGAGGTACTATGAATTTTTGACCAAATTTTATCCCACAAAGTGAAGGACCAAACTTGAGATAAATCTTTTTCCCAAGCCAACTCAACCCTGGATTTGATACGATCAGTAGAAGACTGAATAGATTTATAGAGAAAAGAGGCAGAAGGGGATTGATCAATTGCATTGGAAACGGGAAGATTGGAAAGGGGCGACCAATTCGGTCCCCCCGAACGTATGGTCGGGTGCCCTGATCCTCCCGGGAAACCTTTTTGGGCGAGGGGCGTGTCTCGGCTGGTATGCCCGAAGCGGCGTAGCCGGGGCGCGCCTTTTCCCGCCCAAGAGGGGTTGTCCTAGACACTTACACCGTTGGCCACGCCCTGGAGGCAGGCCGAGGGAGGGTACACGCCCTCCCGAGGAAGAATAAAAGAGCAACAATCCGAAGAAACATCCTCTTGTTCCTGTGCGTGGAAGCTGCACCTCCTCGTTGCACGTGAGCCCTCAACGGAACAAGGAGCCAATTTTGAGAACTTGTAATTTTTGTGTTTCTCTTTCAGCGATTTCGAATCTTTGAACCCAGGACCTCGTCGTGCAGCAAGTTGCGAATATCTGACGACAATGCCTGGCAAGAAGGTTGAAAAGAAGGTTGGAACCGAGCAGATGCTTCGCATGCTGGTGAAGGACATGGCGAACATGAAAAAACAGATGGCGGCAATGAATAACTCGGGCAGACCGAAGAAGGTCATCGGTCCAGCATTGCCGGGAGTGGTCCCCGCAGGGAGAGGTAAAAGGGCCAGGAATAGGGCGGCAGGGGGGGAAACCCCGGTTCCCGAGTCACCCCCGGCAAGCCCGGTTAGTCCAGTAGAGGCCCCCGTTCCGACCCCGGACGCGGGACGACCGATCCTAGTAGTAGTTACGCCCAATCATGAGGGGGATATGCCTCCGGAATTGGCCGCCCAATTGGCAGCATGGCTGGGGAGAGATACAGAGGGCACTACGGCGCCAGGAGATACGGCCGAAGAGGCCAGGTTACTAATGAAGCAGTTGCGGCAATCGCGAGATGCTGCGAAGGCGAATCTTCCTATTGTTTCCCCTCAGGTTCCCTCGGAACGACCGGCGTCTGGCGTTGCAGCATCAGCAGGATCAGCTACTGATTCGGGTAAGCAGCCGTTGCCGATGGCTGGGGAGGGTTCGTTACCCTCGAGGAGGGAAAGGGTGGTTCAACATATACCGCTGGCCACGAAAGAAATGATTTGGGCTGATAAATATGTGAATATGTTTTCTCTCTTAACTGATCACCATGAGATAGAGCATGTCAAGAGTCAGAAGGACTTGTTGCATCCGAGCGTATGGCGCGCAAAATTGGCGGCATTCAGAGTGGATGAGACGATTTCTAATTGGGGCAGGGCATTTGCGATGTTCACTGCGATCATGGGGGAGCGTAGGCCAGAGGTGTTGACTGAACTGGCTTGCTACCAGACACGTATAACGGGTTTTTATGAGACTTATGAAGGCAAACAATGGTTGGGTTACGATAGTAAGTTTCGTAAGGCCAAGGAGCACGACTCATCTCTGACGTGGGATTGTTTCGACTCCATCTCATGGCAGAAGCAGCTCATGCCGGGTACGACGAAGTCATCTTCGCTTGGCGGGAATGGTGCAGAGCCCGCCCGCCATTATGCGGCGGCGCCCTTTCGAGCAGGCACCAATAGTGACCAACAATCGAGGAATGGTGGGAATTCGGGTAGGAAAGGGGTCTGTTGGAGCTTCAACAGAGGCAAATGCACGAGACCACAAGGGACATGTAAGTTCAGGCATGAGTGTGCGGGGTGCGGACAATCTTCACACCCTGAGAGTTCGTGCAGAGCCAGGAATGGTGATACAGGGGGTAGAGGAGGGGCCAAACAGGTCTAACATCGACCGAGGGGCACCACTACCTACCCCCGTAGACATCATGGCAATGATCCCTTGGCTGAATGAATACCCTGATCATGTCTCCGCTGGGGTGTTGCGAGACGGTTTTTCGTATGGTTTCCACATCCCGGCGGGGGATTTTCGGGGGCAGTCGCAGTGTAAGAACCAGCTATCGGTTCAACAGAATTCGGCGGTGGTGCAGGCTAAGATTGCAAAGGAGGTTGCCCGTGGCCGGGTTGCAGGCCCATATGGGCAACCGCCAGTCACTAACTTCATTTGTTCACCGTTGGGAGTAGTCCCCAAGAAGGACCCAGGTGAATTTAGGTTGATTCATAATTTGTCGGCTCCGAGGGGTCTCTCGGTGAATGATGCGATTGACCCTGGAGTTTGTTCGGTGCGGTATGCATCCTTCGATGAGGCCGTCGCCATGTTGAATCGCCTGGGGCCCGGAGCGCTGATGGCCAAATCAGATATTGAGTCAGCGTTCCGGTTGCTCCGGGTACACCCGCAGGATCAGCGTCTGCTAGGTTTTATGTTTCAAGGACGCTATTACATGGATAAATGCATGCCAATGGGTTGCTCCATCTCTTGTGCTTATTTTGAGAAATTCAGTTGTTTTTTACAATGGGCGTTCACCAGAGCTACGGGCTATACGCAGGTTATGCATTACCTTGATGATTTTTTGTTCTTGGGGACAGCCGATGACACGGGATGTGCAGAGGCTTTACTGAAATTTTGCGATCTCATGAAACAATTCGGCGTGCCGTTGGCACCAGGGAAGACAGTGGGGCCATCTACTTCACTCGAGTTTCTTGGAATAGAGCTCGATTCAGTGGAGGGATGCTTCCGTCTGCCCAGGGAAAAGGTAAAGAAATTTAGGGCCTCGCTAGAATTGTGCATCAGCAAAGAAAAAGTGACTCTCCATCAGTTGCAACAGGCAGTGGGCCAGCTTAACTTTGCCCTTAGAGTGATACCGATGGCCCGCCCCTTTTCCCGCTCCATTGCACAAGCCATGGTCGGTCTCAAGGAAGGGCACCACCGCACAAGACTGTCTGCAGAGGTTCGACAGGATATGCGCATATGGTTGGCATTTCTGGCGGATTTCAACGGTCGGGTCGTGTGGAACAAGTCACCAGCTTCCTCCGAGGAGCTAGGTTTATGGACCGACTCGGCGGGGAGTGTGGGATTCGGTGCCATCTTCGGTAATCGATGGTCGGCGCAAACATGGCCGACGTGGTGGCACGACAGTGGACTCACAGGTAACATTGGGTTTCTTGAGCTGTTTCCCATTTTTGTGGCCTTAAAGACATGGCCAGACGGTTTTCGTGACCGCACAGTGGTGTTTTGGTCCGACAACATGACTGTGGTAGAATGTATCAATAATCAGGCAGCACTCTGCAAATGGATTTTGAGATTACTCAAGGAAATTGTACTGCTGTGTTTGAGATTGAACGTCCACTTTAAGGCGAGGCACGTGCCGGGTGTACTGAACCAGGCGGCTGATGCACTCTCTCGTTCCCACATGCAGGCCTTCAGGGGTTATCTACCTTCAGCGGACTTGGTGGCGGCACCATTTCCCGAAGTTCTCTGGTATCTCGGTGCCCCGGATTACAGGACCTCGTGGGAGCAAGCCTAGCACCCAGGACAAGGAAGGCATACGAAGGGGCGTTCCGTTCCTATTGGTCATTTTTGGGTCCAGCTAGTGGGGATCATTGGGGGCAGGAAGAGTATGTCCTGAAGTTCCTAGTTTCACTCCACCAGGCAGGCCGATAAGCGGCAACGGCCAATACGCACCGGGCCGCCATTGCTTTCATGGCGCAGGCGCATGGCATCAAGGACCCCACATCGTCCTTTCTAGTAAGGAAGGCACTGCGTGGGTGGCTACGCCTCGAGGGTCGTAGAGGGGACGTGAGGCGCCCGATCGGGCTAGAAAGATTGTCCCTGTTAATGTCCGTACTCCCTGCAACATGTTCATCCCAGTCAGAGGCAGTGCTGTTCCAGGCCGCTTTTGCATTAGCATTCCATGGGGCTATGCGGGTAAGCGAGCTGGTAGCAAAGAACAAGCAGGATACAGGGGGAGGTCTGTGTCGAGAACACATTCTGATCAAGGGTGATTCAATGATAATCACGATAGCCAGGTCCAAAACGGATCAGGGAGCTATCGGGGACAGTGTGGTTGTCCAGCGCATTCAAGGGTCCCCCACGTGCCCAGTGAAATGCGTGGAGGCATATTTGGTGCAGAGGGCAGTATCGTGGGGGGGATGCTTGCTGAGACATACCGACGGCACTCCGCTGACCAGGTTTCAGTTTCAGCGGGTGCTAACAATGGCAATCGCTTCAGAAAAGGGGGGGTGGTGGTGGACAGAGTATCTGAATTAAGCAGAACACTCCTACCCAGTCAACAGATCAGGGCTTGATCCATCACCGTTTTTTAGCTCACTGCACCATCCCAGCTCAGAACCTGGCTACATGCAAATTAGTCTGTCCCTGGCCCAGTGCATCATGGGAACAGGGCAGACCAAACTACCAAGCCAATTCTTATACTGGAAAGGAAACAAGCTTCCGGGGACCGGTTTCTGGCATTACAGCCGTCTTCGGCCCGGCTTGCTTGAATCCTGATGGTGCAGTGAGCAAGGGACTCATGTCTGAGCATACCCTTCCACGCTTATGGTGGACAAAACGATTCAGAAAAGGGGGGGTGGTGATGGACAGAGTATCTGAATTAAGCAGAACACTCCTACCCAGTCAACAGATCAGGGCTTGATCCATCACCGTTTTTTAGCTCACTGCACCATCCCAGCTCAGAACCTGGCTACATGCAAATTAGTCTGTCCCTGGCCCAGTGCATCATGGGAACAGGGCAGACCAAACTACCAAGCCAATTCTTATACTGGAAAGGAAACACGCTTCCGGGGACCGGTTTCTGGCATTACAGCCGTCTTCGGCCCGGCTTGCTTGAATCCTGATGGTGCAGTGAGCAAGGGACTCATGTCTGAGCATACCCTTCCACGCTTATGGTGGACAAAACGATTCAGAAAAGGGGGGGTGGTGATGGACAGAGTATCTGAATTAAGCAGAACACTCCTACCCAGTCAACAGATCAGGGCTTGATCCATCACCGTTTTTTAGCTCACTGCACCATCCCAGCTCAGAACCTGGCTACATGCAAATTAGTCTGTCCCTGGCCCAGTGCATCATGGGAACAGGGCAGACCAAACTACCAAGCCAATTCTTATACTGGAAAGGAAACAAGCTTCCGGGGACCGGTTTCTGGCATTACAGCCGTCTTCGGCCCGGCTTGCTTGAATCCTGATGGTGCAGTGAGCAAGGGACTCATGTCTGAGCATACCCTTCCACGCTTATGGTGGACAAAACGATTCAGAAAAGGGGGGGTGGTGATGGACAGAGTATCTGAATTAAGCAGAACACTCCTACCCAGTCAACAGATCAGGGCTTGATCCATCACCGTTTTTTAGCTCACTGCACCATCCCAGCTCAGAACCTGGCTACATGCAAATTAGTCTGTCCCTGGCCCAGTGCATCATGGGAACAGGGCAGACCAAACTACCAAGCCAATTCTTATACTGGAAAGGAAACAAGCTTCCGGGGACCGGTTTCTGGCATTACAGCCGTCTTCGGCCCGGCTTGCTTGAATCCTGATGGTGCAGTGAGCAAGGGACTCATGTCTGAGCATACCCTTCCACGCTTATGGTGGACAAAACGATTCAGAAAAGGGGGGGTGGTGATGGACAGAGTATCTGAATTAAGCAGAACACTCCTACCCTGTCAACAGATCAGGGCTTGATCCATCACCGTTTTTTAGCTCACTGCACCATCCCAGCTCAGAACCTGGCTACATGCAAATTAGTCTGTCCCTGGCCCAGTGCATCATGGGAACAGGGCAGACCAAACTACCAAGCCAATTCTTATACTGGAAAGGAAACAAGCTTCCGGGGACCGGTTTCTGGCATTACAGCCGTCTTCGGCCCGGCTTGCTTGAATCCTGATGGTGCAGTGAGCAAGGGACTCATGTCTGAGCATACCCTTCCACGCTTATGGTGGACAAAACGATTCAGAAAAGGGGGGGTGGGGGGGTGGCAATCGCGGCAGCGGGCTTGGACCCGAGCAATTTTGGGACCCATTCCTTCCGGATAGGGGCTGCTACAGAGGCTACAGCCAGGGGTCTGAGTACTGAAAAAGTGAAACAATTGGGGCGTTGGTCCTCGAACTGTTATAAAAGGTATGTGCGGTTGCACATGTTGTGAAGCCAATGTCATGCACTCACGCTTCTTGTTTTCTGTTTTGTTTACAGTTTCGCGAGCAGGCTTTGCGGGGCGGACTGTGCAGTTGACCCGACACCTGGGGACCAGCGGTCAAAGATCACCGGCTGAGGGAAGAGTGGTGTGGGTCATTGGCCACTCATACGTGAGGCGTGCCTGGGACGTATTCAAAGCAGGTGACATGATTCACGTAGCTGGGCAATACGGGTACAGGGTGACCTTCCACGGAAGGGGCGGGCTTTGTATTGACCAATTTCAATGTTTTATGGAGGGACTGTTAGGGCGGACAAGGTCACCGCCGTCTGTAATCATAGTACACCTGGGAGGAAATGATTTGGTGACCATGGGTCGACGAATACTGCTCGAGCAAATTCTATCCAATGTTAGTTGGTTGGCGAAGAGGGTCCCTGGGTGCATGATAGCATGGTCACACATGATTCCCAGAAGAATCTGGCGGGGGGCCCTCTCTGTGACAGCTTTGAATCATTCAGTTAAGAAGGTCAACAACAAACTTAGTAGGTTGTTTCGCTCAGGACAGTTGCATTGTATTCCGCATGGATGTATTCGGGGGGACCATATGTATCTCGAGGATGGGGTTCATTTGTCCCGGGAGGGGAATACCTTACTCATAGGAGACTTCATAGCATGGTTAAGGGGTTTGTGAGTTCATGACATTTAGTAGGAGTTTGTGGGGGGTCCGGATAGCCGGTCAACTATCCGGCCTGTGGCGGTAAGGTCATGATCGGTGAGCAGTAATTTGAAGATCCCTTGAGGTGGGGCGCCACCCATTATGGATGGGAGCGCCCGGGGGGAGGCGGCCATTGGCCCCTCACACGGGGCGGCGGCACCCTTCTGAGTAGGGAGTCGCCTAAAGGGAAGGCGGTCATAGGCCCCTCCCAGGGGAGGAGGCGGCTACGGCCCCTCCTATGAATTTCCCGGGGCCAGGACATCCGCGACGGCGGATGTGGTAAGAAGTGTGGGGTGGGAGGGGGGTCTACGCTACCTTCTAGACACCTCACACAAGTCCTCGGACGACCACCAAGATGGCGTCGAGTTAATAAGGGGCCCCCGTTAAGACAAGGGAAATTGGAAGTTGGCACAGAGGTACAGTCCTCTGTGCGCCCGCCCCTCACAAGTGAGGGGGGAGTTCTGGTATTAGGGATCTGACACCGGTTACGACCTTGCCGTTGGCCCGTAATGTTAGGATGTACAATTTTATTTAGAGAGTATGCATTTGCAGGATGTTTAGACTCGGCTAGGAGAACCTTTGTATTAGAGATTTGTTAAGGTTAGCCAATAAACATCGTAATGTATAAATGAAAATTGTACATAATATGAAACTGTTATTCCTAGGGACCACTGCCTGCCCTTAAAAAAAACGAAACTGAAAATTTTAATTTTTCTTTTTTAAATGCATCCCGTTTTCCTTTAAGGAAAATGGCTTGCATTTAAGAAGTAGTCATAGACATGATGGTCTGCTGACCCCAGCAGCCCACCATCACTTGGAGTGCAAGCCATTCCCAATGGGGTCGCAAATTACGCAGCCCCATTAGGAATCGCAAACAGTGTCTGAGACACTGTTGCACATTCCATTTTGCGAGTCACATTTCGATGTAATTTACGACTCACAAAATGGAATGGTCGTACATCAGGCCGCGAGTGGCTTCCAAGCAGAGACTCATTTGGCACCCTCTCACACCTTAGCTGGACTCAGCCAAACTGCCATCACAAAATAAGAATGTCTCTGTCTAGTATCTTAATTAGATATCTGATGCAGCGATCCCTCCTCCTTGTTGTTGCCATACCTCTTCCTTCCTGAATCTTTCGAAGGTTTTCGCTCAAACTGAACATTTAGGCAGAGATCAAAAATCTGCAATCCACCAAGAGACATTTCTAAAATGTTGCAGATGTGCAGGGCTTTTCCAATATCTGTAGATATGTGCTTTCTGTTACTCAATCACAATTTGGGGTTGATTCCAAATATCGATTTGGTAATTGGAACGGGTGCTCCTTGCAAATACAAGACTGGAATGGTATATATTAATGTTTTGTGGCTGAATGCCGGTTGCAAAACATTAATACTTTACAGACTACAAGCATGTAGTGATAACCCATTCGCAAATCACAAGGTGCCCTCTTGAGACCCCCTCCCTTTTGTGGAAGTAAAGTAAGAGGAGGCAGTGGTCAAATGGACAACTGCATCTTCTTAAACAAGCAAACAAAATCAATCAGTCAGTGGATTTGTATACTGCAATTACTCACCTGCTAGGGTATCCAGGCTCTTGAGGGTTCAAGGAGCGTCCACTGTTGTTGCATCAGTGGATGCAGGGATTGGGGGTGAGTGAGAGAGGAGGCGGAGCACCGTTGTCTGGTAGGTTGGTGGAAGTTCAGGCGGTGGTTGATGTAGGCTGGTCCATGGCTGTGCAAAAAATAAAAATACATCTTTTTTTTTTAACTTAATTCTGTTTTATTTAAGGGAAACATGCTACATAAAAAAAATATTGCCTTATCAAATAGGAGTAGCAGACATGGTGGTCCATGATCCTGTGATGGCAGTGACTCACTGTTTTTAAGCAGTGTGACAAAGGAAAAATAAAATGATAATAACTTGTTATTATCATTTTAATTTTTCCAGCTTCTTTGACAGGGGGCGGGGCTGCTCTGCTCTCAGAGCAGGGCAGGGGAGGAGTGGTTTGCCCACATAGAGTGTGCATGAATGCTTGGCCGGCCCTCTCTATTAATAAATAATTATGTGTAAAACCCGGCTGCTGCAAAATAGCATAATTCTTGTGGCCATCATTATGCAGAAAGATTTATCCTCTGGCTTGATAAATGATTATCCCCACCTCCCCAACATTTTGGCTGCATGTTTCAAGATATGCGCACTGGAAAACACAGGCATCCACACTTCACACAAAGCATCATGCTGACAACACTAAAATAATGCTTATTTATTTCATTTATAGATCTTACTAATAGAGCCTTTGTTGGAATCACGCTCAAATGAGTAGGGAACAGAAGGCAATGCCCGAGACTCACTTGAAGTGAATGGTGGCTAGGTGCATGGCTGAATCATTGCTTGAAAGGTTAAGTGTGAGGATTTCAGGCCCGATACTTCAAAGGGGATAGCCTACCTCTTCTGGACCCTTTCATCTGGGGGCGTGTCAAAATTATGTAATTTGATGTTCCTGTGTGCTTGTGCTCAGAAGCGGTCGCTCCCCATGCTCCCTGACTCATCTCGGTATCATAGCGCCATTGAGCTCTGATTGATTTGTGCATCACTCCTTTTGATCCTGCTCACTGCCGCTTTGAATTATCTAAGTTTCACCGTGATTGACTGAATCGTTTGCGCTGTTTTATTAACTGCTGCCTTCATTCAACTGCACTGCTGCCTTTAATCTACTGCATTACCCGCATTGCTTATGTCATTTACCTGTGCCTGATTGTGCCGGTGCCACTGCCCCTAGCGTAGCGATATTGCAGACTGTGCCCCAATCTCGCCTAGTTTAACTTTTCTTTCTGCTGCCATTTTGTTGTTTGTTTGCCTCCCAGCCCGTCCCTCCACCCCGCTCCCGCCTCCCAGCTGCTCCTCCCTCCCACTGAAGTTAAGGATCGTCCCGTGTTTCTAAGCGCTGTGACCATCCTGGCTTGCTCAGAAGGGGTCGCTCCCCACGCTCCCTGACTCATCTGGGTATCGTCGCGCCATTGTGCTCTGATTGATTTGTGCATCGCTCCTATTGATCTTGCTCACTGCCGCTTTGAATTATCGAAGTTTCACCGTGATTGACTGAATCGTTTGCGCTGCTTTATTAACTGCTGCCTTCATTCAACTGCACTGCTGCCTTTAATCTACTGCATTACCCGCATTGCTTATGTCATTTACCTGTGCCTGATTGTGCCGGTGCCACTGGCCCTAGAGTAGCGATATTGCAGACTGTTCCCCAATCTCGCCTAGTTTCGCTTTTCTTTCTGCTGCCATTTTGTTGTTTGTTTGCCTCCCAGCCCATCCCTCCACCCCGCTCCCGCCTCCCCTCCCTTGCCCCGCCCCTCCACTATCCACATATGACAGACGCATATGCGCGCAGCGTTCACGCGCAGCGGACGTGCCCCATGCGCGCCGAAGGTGTGCCAAAGGTAAGCGCTTCTATGCCCATCCGCATCTGGACCGCGCCCAGCGCCAGACCCCCTGGCCCCCGCAAACTCCTCTCCACCCGCATTACGTACGACTCCGCTACCCTCTCAGCACTCAACTGCGGCCGTCTCCCAGACTGCTACCAAGCCGCCCCAGGACACACCCATGGACCCTTCACCTGCCACTCTTGCAAGTTCGACTACATCAGGACCCACACCAAATCCACAAACTCCAAACAGAGCTCCGACACAAACCACCTGAAGTGCATCCTACTCAACACCCGCTCGGTCCACAGACACGCCATTGAACTTTGGAACCTACTCAACACCACAACGCCGGACGTCGCCTTTCTTACAGAAACCTGGATAAACGCCTCATCAGCGCCCGACATCGCCATAGCCATCCCGGACGGCTACAAGATCAACCGAAAGGACCGCATCAACCAAACAGGAGGAGGAATAGCCATCGTTCATAAGAACACCATCCGCATCACGACCAGTTCCGATGACAACCTCACAACCGCCATACCTCTTCCTTCCTGAATTTTTTTTTTAATAAAAACATTTAAAAAAAAAAAAAAAAAAGACAACCTCACAACCGCCGAACACCTTCACTTCCAGATTCACACCAACCCTAGGACCACACTCAGAGGCACCCTCATCTATAGACCACCCGGACCCCGCACACAATTCAGCGAAGACATCACTGACTTCATCAGCCCTCACGCCCTCCCCTCCGAGGACTACATCCTACTGGGAGACCTCAACTTCCACCTGGAAAAGAACAACAACAGCAACACGACCACCCTTTTGGACAACCTCGCCAATCTCGGACTCAAACAACTTGTTGACACCCCCACCCACTTTGCCGGGCACACGCTCGACCCAATCTTCACCTCCAGCAAGCACATCTCCTTTAATCACACCACAGCTCTCCATTGGATGGACCACAGCTGCGTTCACTTCAACTACAAAAAGACTACGACCCAAAACCACCCACAACCAATTCCCCGGAGAAACTGGAATAAAATTACCACCGACCAGCTCTTCACGTCGCTTCACCAAAACCCTCCTGCAAAATCATCGGACCCAAACCAAGCTGCCACCAACCTCACACAATGGTTCACCCACAGCGCTGACGAATTAGCACCCTTGAAAAACCATCAAATCAAGCAAGGCAGCAAAAAAGCCGCCTGGTTTAATGACGACCTTAAGAAATCCAAGAAGATCTGTCGCGCCCTCGAGAAAGCCTGGCGAAAAAACCCAACCACTGACAACCTGACCACCTTCAAGAACGCCACCCGCAAACACCACCAACTGATCCGATCCACCAAGAAATCAGCATTCAAGGATCGACTCGACGACAACGCCCACAACAGCAAAGAACTATTCAACATCGTCAAAGAGTTTACCAACCCCACCGCCGGCACCAACGACATCACTCCATCCCAAGACCTCTGCGACTCTCTAGCCTTGTTCTTCCACAACAAAATCTCTGACATACATAACAGCTTTGGAGACCAGCCCACCCCACCTACCTCCGAACTAAAATGCCCCTCCAACAACCTTTACGCCTGGAACCCAATCACCACTGAAGACACCATCCGCCTGATGAACACCATTCACTCAGGATCGCCAACCGACCCATGTCCCCACCACATTTTCAACAAAGCAGACTCCATTATTGCACCCCATCTCCGAGACATCATCAACTGCTCCCTCAACTCCGATACCTTCCTGGAAAGCTGGAAACACACCGAACTCAGCGCCTTCTTGAAGAAACCTACAGCAGACCCCACTGAACTTAAGAACTACCGCCCCATTTCGCTCCTTCCATTCCCTGCCAAAGTCATTGAGAAAGCCGTCAACAGTCAACTCGCCGCCTTCCTCAAATCCAACAAATCCCTCGACCCTTCACAGTCCGGCTTCCGAACCAAACATAGCACCAAGACTGCCCTCATCGCAGCAACAGACGACATTCGAACTCTACTGGACAACGGAGAAACTGCTGCCCTCATCCTACTCGACCTCTCCGCAGCCTTCGACACAGTCTGTCATAACACCCTTATACAACGCCTCAGCAACGTCGGAATACAAGGAAAAGCATTGGACTGGATAATCTCGTTCCTCGCCGGAAGAACCCAGAGAGTCCGCCTCCCCCCTTTTAGATCAGAGGCCACCGAAGTCTTCTGCAGAGTACCCCAAGGATCTTCACTCAGTCCCACCCTCTTCAACGTATACATGAGTCCCCTCACATCCATTGCGAGCCAACACAACCTCAACATTATCTCCTACGCAGACGACACTCTTCTGATCCTATCCCTCACCAAAGACCCAAACACCGCCAAAACCAACCTACACGAAGGGATGAAAGAAGTAGCCGAGTGGATGAAGAACAGCCGTTTAAAACTAAACTCAGACAAAACGGAAGTCCTCTTCTTAGGATCATCCCCCTCCGCCTGGGACGACTCGTGGTGGCCACCGGCCCTGGGAACCGCACCCATACCAACCGACCACGCACGTAACCTGGGCTTCATCCTGGACTCCTCCCTGTCGATGACCAGACAAGTCAACGCCGTCTCATTATCATGCTTCAACATCCTACGTATGCTCAACAAAATCTTCCGTTGGATCCCCACCGAAACATGAAAGACGGTCACCCATGCACTGCTCACAAGCTGGCTAGACTAGGGAAACACCCTTTACGCCGGAACCACAGCCAAACTACAAACAAACTCCAATGCATCCAAAACGCCTCAGCCAGACTCATCCTAGACATCCCCCGCCAAGCTCACATTTCCGGTCACCTGAAAGACCTCCACTGGCTCCCCGTCAACAAGAGAATAACATTCTGCCTCCTCACCCACGCACACAAAACCCTCTACGACCTAGGACCCGAATACCTCAACACGCGCCTGTCCTTCTACACCCCCCACCCACCAACTTCGATCGTCCAATCAAGCCCTCGCCGCAATTCCACGCATCCAAAGATCCACCATGGGAGGAAGATTCTTCTCCTACTTAGCGGCCAAGACCTGGAATTCCCTCCCCACCCACCTCCGCCTCACACAGAACCAACTCTCCTTCAGAAAACACCTAAAAACCTGGATATTTGATAAGTAAAGCTCCCCCCCACCCTCAAGCACCTTGAGACCCTCTGGGTGAGTAGTGCGCTATACAAATTTAAACTTGACTTGACTTGACTTGAATTTTTGTTGAAAACGACGCAAAATTATGCAATGTGGCATAATTACATAATGTCGGGCTTTCCATGTAACAAGCTTATTATGAATTTACCAAAATTTCGTGAGATCATTCCAACATAAACTGATTTTTATCCAGGCCTACTTTAATCCACCTCGAATTCCCAATTGCTTCCTTCCTTTTAATTTGGTGTTTCTCATGAGATCGACCATCTAAGAAGAGCTCAGGTTGAAATCCAATGGTGATACCGCCTAGGTAATGGCTAACCAGATATCTCAAGTCCTCAGGAAAGTGGCCTCTGGGGCAGTCATCTCCTTTGAGAAAACCTTGATAGCCCTTCTCTTCATTATGTTTATTTATACCTAAGGAAGATTATATTTTTACTGGTGAAGACGAGCAAACACGTTTTGTGAGTGCCAGTGAAATCTCTTAGCCTCTTAAATTAATAACATATCTTACTGACTTATAGACGGGGGTGTTTTACAGCCTTTCATCAAACCCAAATCATATTAAAATCAGAAACTCGAAAATGTGCTTTCATTTCAAATTACATGTAAAGCTGACATGGACAGAGTGAATGTGCATCAGGCAAGCAATAGGTGAAGTTAACAACAGTTAAAATTACAGTAAGAAGGTCAGAACATTCAGATATTAATTGAGGCACTTCAGCCAGATTTTTATTCTGAAGAAGGGAAAAGAATGTTCCATACAACTGTAACCATGAGGGTTTTTTGAAGCAATAAGGAAAGAGTAGAAGAAAAGTATCTTCTTTTCAGAAGCGGAATGATTGTTTTTCTGCTCCTGTCCACCATGACCACTCTCACAATAACAGCGATTTCTAAAAAACTAATTTTTATAGTGCACTGTGTGGTTAAGTGATTTTGATGCAAGGTCAAACTTTCTTCTAGTTTTGCAAAAAACTTTGGAAGAAATACCTTAATTTCATTACTATTATGCAATGACTTTTAATTGCTGTTCCAAGCAGCCGCATGAGTCATAATACAAAGGTTCCAAAAGAACACTGAGATAAACTAAGAGACATAACATAGCAACCATCTGCCTCTTTTAAATGCGGCTCCAAGCATATAAGTAGCTTACTATCTTATTTCACTAATTTTGTCATTTTTTTCAATATAGATTGCTATTTGGGGGGTTTGTACGTAAGGGTGGCTTTATCCCCACCTCTTCCCTCCCCCTCCCCTCCCTATGATCTGCAATTTATGGAGATCTTCCTCTCCCTTGTCCCTACGTACTTGTTACAATCTACTTCGTACTTGTTACAATATACTTATTTTCAATACTGCTAAACCTAACCTTTTCTTACAGATTATGTCTATTGCCATGATTTAGATAATGTTTTTTATCTGTTTCAACTATTTAACACTTTTTTTCAGCTTCTTTTGGCTCTTAGCGTGCCCTTTCCGACATCTGTGCCCTTTTCCCAAGCGATTCAGAAGACCCCCTCGCTCGGTGAGACGCTGACTATGTCCGGCGCTATTGCCGGCGCTTGTGTTAGAAAAATCGCCTCAGACTTTCTTAGCGCTTGACCTCATTTTACTACGTGCGGGAGGAGCGCCTTGCGCATTACCTTAAAGCTCTCCTCCGTCCTTGACACGTCGGCCCGCCCAAGTGATCTTAATATGATCACTGCGACGGGCCCATTTCTTCCACAATACGCATATTAGAGGAAAGATCCCTGGTAAGGGGCACGCTTCGTGCGTGTCTCGCCAAGGGACTTTCCTCTTTTTATCGGCAGTTGGAGAATCAGCTGCTCAAGCTTTTTTTGCAGTTTATATCGCCGATGTGCTTATTTGCATTGAGATTTAGGAGTTCTTTTTGCCATAACGCCTATTTATGTTAACCCCTTAAAGGAAAAATACATATTGAAAAATAGAGATCCTGGTGTTAATAAGGCCCATTTATCAGATATATATTATATACCTAAAAAAAAAAAAAGGGGGGTGAATAATTATTCTTTGTATATTTAAAAAAAAATAATAATAAGAAGAAGATTAACATGGAGCATTAATCTGACTATGAATCCGAACTGAATGATACTGCGCTGCCTAATTTTGAAAGGGAAGGATTTAGACTTCTAATCCAAAGAGAGATAAAGTCTTGTATGTTGGAGACCCTTTCCCAGGTCGCACCTTATAAAAGACCCCTTCCCTCTCAGGAGGATGACTCTGATGAGGCTCCCTGCGATAGGTTACCTGTGAGGGGCAAACGCACCAAGAAGTCTAATTATACCACTCCTCACGTCCCATAGAGCACAGGGGGTCCTAGCACCTCTAGCGATATTGGTGGTCTTAGCACCTCAAAGCAATTGGGAGGTCTTTGCACCTCAAGTAAAAAGGCTGTCCCTAGCGACACGCTAACTTTGGGTGCCCTTCGCGGCCCAAATATCTCGGATGCCCTTAGCGGCTCTATATCCCATGGTGCTCAACATTATGCCGGGGACTCGAATGATGACAATTCTGAAGACCCAGGCGAGTATGCTCTGGACCTAGATGATGAGGAGGTTGGCCTATTCGACACCGAGGATGAACCTCCTTCTTCCTCCAAAAACAATGTTCTAGATCCATTAAGGGAAGAGATATTCTCCCCCCTGAATTTAAAACACCCCCGTTCATCACAATGGTCTCCGCAAGAGCATGTCTCGAAATTCATTAAAAAATGGATATGATTCCCTCTTGAAAGAGAGACAAGGAATATACTAAGAGCGGAGTGTTCTAGACCCTCTATTGATGAAAAGGCATGCTATACTCCTAATCTAGATCCGGGGCTGATTAAGTTCCTTTTCAGACTTGAGCGCGATCCCAGGAAAGGCCTAGAAAAATTGTTCAAAGGGTGCCAAGACCGCCTACTAGATGTCCTTGGACCCCTAACCAGGATACTTGACTCCGCAGAGGAGTGTCACCTTCACGGTACCTCCCTCAATACAGATTTGATTAGGAGATGGAGTCAAAGAGCCCTCATTCTACTAGGCAACGCCAATGCAAGTATTAATGCAGAAAGGCGTAGACTGATTCTTTACAAGCTTGATCCTAAGCTATCTGATATATCGGAAAAGGAGCCATCGTCAAACCCGAAAGACCTTCTTTTTGGGGAAGAGCCTTTAAAATCGCTTGGAAAGTACGTGTCTACTTTCACAGCACTTGATAAGGCCCAACATAACATCAGGAGAGTTTTTAACAATAATGTTTTTGGGAGGGCCGGAAGAAGGGGCCTTTCGTCCAGCCGTTTTAACCAGAGGCCCTACCAGAGATCACGCCCAGGAAGAGGCTATCAGCAATATAAGTCCAACGCCCTTTATGTCTTCAACCGCGGAAGAGGAAACCGAACCAGAGGGGCAAGATCTCGAGCTTCATTCACCTCGAATCCTCCAAGTAAGTCCTGCACCCTTACTTTCTCCTTCTATCCCCTTAAAGGTGGGAGGCAGACTCAGACTTTTTTCGAAAAAATGGGAAGAGATAAACCAGGATCCTTGGGTTCTATCCACAGTAAAAGGCTTTATGATAGATTTTGTTCAGACTCCGTCTCAAACTTCCTTACCAAGGGACATCCCTGTTTCCCTACAAAAATAGAAAATAGTAGAGGAAGAGCTCTCCTCTATGCTTCAAAAAGAGGCAATAATAGAATTTCCTTTGAATTCTTTAACTTTCGTAAGTACACTGTTCCTCGTGGAGAAAAAAGGAAAAGGTTGGAGACCGGTCATAAATCTGAAGGGCCTCAACAAATTTCTCGTTTACAGGAATTTCAAAATGGAAGGAATACATCTCCTAAGAGATCTTCTCCAAAAAGAGGACTGGTTGGTCAAACTAGATTTGAAGGATGCCTACTTCACGATTCCAATGGTGGTTGTGCATCAGCCATTCCTGAAATTTCTTTGGAAAAATCACCTTTACCAATTCCAGGCTCTCCCCTTCGGGCTTTCTTCCGCTCCTTGGTGCTTTACCAAGGTTATGAGAGCAGTAGCCTCCTTCCTGAGGGAACAAGGTATTCACCTTATTATTTAGCTCGACGACATCTTGATAATGTCTCAACACCTCCATCAAATTCTCCTAGATCTGGAAACGGTTATGAATCTGCTAGAAAGTCTAGGATTCATTATCAACAAAGAGAAATCCATCCTAACCCCGCAAAATCTGTGAAGTTTCTGGGTTTCACTCTGGACACTTCCAAGTGTCTTTTCTTCTTAACTCCTTCGAAGATCTCGAAAATCAGAAAAGAGATTCGACATGTCTTGAGACAAGAGAATATCCCCTTAAGGGAGCTGGCAAGACTACTAGGGCCTAGATGTATCATCGTTCCTATTTGCGATTTCTTAATAGCGATTTTTAGCGAATCGCTATTTAGAAATCGCAAAATGGGATGTATGTTTAAAATCGCTATTTTTTTGCGATTTCTTAATATTCTTTATTTGCGAATTCGCAAGTTGCGAATTCGCAAGTAAGGAATAATTTCCCATTCATTCCTATGGGCCAGAAGGCCCATAGGAATTATTGTGAAATACATCTCATTTTGCGATTCGCAATTTGCTAATCGCAAAATGAGAATGATTTCAAGGGTGCAGGGGTGTCTCAAGGACACCCTGCTGTACCCCTGAAATCAGCATTTGTGTGCATATGGCGCACATACATGCCCTATGGGCATGTATGTGCGTCATATGCTACCTTTAAAAATGCAACATTTGGGAATATTTTAAGATTTCGCAAATTACCACCAACTTGAAGTTGGTGGTAATTTGCGATTTCTTAACCCAAAATCGCAAAAATTAAAAGTTTCATTCATAGCATTTAAGGAATCGCAAAATTGCGCTTCCTTAAATGCTATAGCAAAATAAGGAATCACAAATTTTTGCGATTCTTTATTTTGCGATTTTTTTAATGCATCTCAAAACATGCAAAAAGACCATTTACGATTTGCAAAGGCCGAAATTCAGCGAACTTCGGCCTTTGCGAATCGCAAAAGGCTTGATACATCTAGGCCCATGTCTCTTATCTTCCTCCATCCAAACGATCTTTCCAGGCCCTGTGAATTACTGGGCCTTGCAAAGGATAAAAGGAAGGGCCTTAAGGTCCGGTCTCTGGTACGAGGACCTAATCAGCCTAGATTTGGAGGCCAAAGCGGAATTAGTTTGGTGGTTGGAAAACCTGGAGGCTTGGAATGGGAAAGCAATTTTTGGTTCAGAACCAGACTTTGTATTGGAATCGGACGCTTCCCTTCATCGTTGGGGTGTATGCTTCCTAGACCAGAATATGGGAGAGGTATGGTCTCAGGAGGAGTCATCGCACCACATAAATTTCCTTGAATTTACTGCTGGCCTGTACGCCCTTATGAGCTTCAAGCACTCCCTACAGGGGAGGTCGGTCGTCCTGAAGATATACAATGTTTCCGCAGTGGCCTACATCAATCGATTGGGAGGAACGAAATCTGCCGACCTTTCCAACTTGGCCAAGAGTCTCTGGATGTTCCGCTTAGAACACAAAATTGGCCTCAAAGCGGAATACTACCAGGGAAATCGAACGTTTCTGCCGATTGGAATTCCAGATTCCTTTCGGACTTCAGCGACTGGAAACTCAACGTCGCTGTCTTCGACTCGTTGAATTCTTGCTGGGGTCCCTTCGAAATAGACCTCTTTGCGAGCCGTCTCACCTCTCAACTAGAGCATTTCTTCAGCTGGATGCCAGATCCCGGTGCTCTAGCAGTGAACGCATTCCTACAGCCCTGGTCAGGGATCAATGCATATGCCTTTCCCCCATTTGCAATGATCCAGAGAGTCTTGCAGAAAGTGAGGCAAGACCGATGCTCTCTAGTCCTGATAACTCCCTTCTGGCCATCACAAGCATGGTTCCCCACAGTTCTAGAGCTAACTTACGAGCTTCCCTTCCTGATACATTCTCTAGAAGATCTCCTTACAGACGTAAACGGAGATCCTCACCTCATGATCCTATCCGGGAGTTTGAACCTTCTTGCTTGGAGAGTGTCAGGAGATCCAACGAAGTCTCAGGACTTTCGACATCAGATTCTACACTCCTCAGAGAGTCATGGGCGCCGGGAACTCACAACAGATACAATAATATCTGGAAATCCTGGTTTCGTTGGTGCCTGGAGAGGGATTTGGATCCCATACAGGCACTATCGTTGATGTAGTGAACTTTCTGGCTGAACTTTTTGACAAAGGTTTGAGTTATAGATCGATCAATTGTTATAGATCCTCTATCTCTGCGGGTCATGTTCTTGTTAATGGTAAGACGGTCGGTAAAAATGTCATTGTTTGTAGGGTCATGAGTATTCGTCTCAAAAGACCCCCGAAGCCAAAATATGTTACACTCTGGGATGTGAATTTGATTCTAGATCTTTTCACTTCTTGACCCGATAATTTTCTTTTGAATAGAAAATTTCTCTCTATTAAACTCGCCACTCTTCTTTGCCTTATTTCTTGTCTTAGAGTTTCTGACGTTAAAGCTCTGGAGATCTCTAACAGGTCCTATAATTTGTTTGGAGTCAAATTTGAGGTTTACATAAGAACTAAGACCATGTTTGACTCAATCTTTTATCCTCGTTTTGACCCTTGTCCGAAACTTTGTGTAGTTGAGTGTATCAAAGCTTATGATCAGACAATGTCTAATCTGCGACCTATTGTTGAGAATCAGCTTCTTATTTCCTTTGTTAAGCCTCATAAGGCTATTTCCTCCACTTCAATTGCTAGATGGGTCAAATCTGCTATGTCTCTAGCAGGTATCGATATATAACCAAGTTTCCAGCTCATTCTCTTAGAGGTGCTATGGCGAGTAAATCATTTTGGTCCGGAGATAAGTTGGATGATATTCTTAAAGCTGCCGACTGGTCTAATGCTAGTACCTTCGCATGATACTATTGTAAATCAATTGAACGCATGTCTAATGTAGTTCTACAAGGCTACCAACATGCATAATGTAGCCTCCGTTCTTGTAATGAAATTGCGATTCTCCTATTAACATGCCTAGAGAATCTAGATTTCATTAAAGACACGGAGGCTCACATTATTCCACTCATCCCATTCCCTGTTTGGTATTTGGTGTCTCATTATTATTCTCACTCCTAACCTGATTGTTCATCTTTTTCTCATTGACATGTTTTTTCTAATACATTTGCATTGATATGTTATTTAATATCGTTCAATTTGCTTCTCTTGTCATGTTTTTGTGATTACTTTGCCTCTTTGGACACATTTTTGATTGCCTTCTTTCTTTTCAGATAATCCTTCTACCTGAGCTACGTTGCCGGATTTATCGTTGGCTGGTTGCCTTCTTCAGCTTTCCTTTGGATTCCATTTAGGATTTTCTCCTTTCTACTGGATCTTCTCTTCGCTTGATTTAAAACAGGCAGATGGTTGCTATGTTATGTCTCTTAGTTTATCTCAGTGTTCTTTTGGAACCTTTGTATTATGACTCATGCGGCTGCTTGGAACTGCAATTAAAAGTCATTGCATAATGTGAGCCTCCATGTCTTTAATGTAATCTAGGGGGCATATTATCGAGGTGTGCGTTGCAAAACGCACAACGCACATCTCCGTATCGCCGGCTATCGCCGGATTTCATCGCCTAATTAGCGCGCAATTATCAATGCGCATCAGGCAGGCGATTAGAAATCCGGCGATAGTCGGCGATATGGCACATTAGAGCATGAAAACAAATGTTGTTTTCATGCGCTAATGTGGGCCTTGATAATATGGGGCGGGTGGATTCAGCTTTATGATCCACACCCCCATGTTAACAATGCCTAACGCCTGGTCGGAGCAGGCGTTGGGAGACCTGCGATAAATGAGTTTATCGCAGGTTTTTGTCTCCCAACGCCTGCCTCGGTAATAGGGTGTTCCCACCTCCAACCACATTTTACATGTGGTTGGACGTGGGAACGCCCACTTTGCATGTCATTAGCGATGTTTATCGCCACCATGCAAAGTGGGCTCGGCCCAGGCTTTTAAGTGTCCTTGGTAATAGGGCTCTAGCTGTATCGCCGCTTTCTCAGCACAATTCGCAGAGAAAGCGGCGATACTAGCCCTTGGTAATATGCCCCTAGATTCTCTAGGCATGTTAATGGGAGAATCGCAATTGTCATATACAATGTGCTGCACATCACGGTTGATGTGATAATATGACTTGGCTTGACAAGTTGTTCAATGTGTGGCTCACATTTTAGTTCGAAAAGGGCTTTTGGTTAATTTTGATTCTGTTGTATTTCTTAACACAATCGAAATTAACCAGACTTAAAAAAGATGTACAAAAATTCAGTCATGAGAAAGTGTTCCCATATGTGACGGAGGAACATTATGAAAAACCACAAACTCCAGAAGTCCAAAAACATCAATCTAGATATAGACCAACCCCATAAGATTGGACCTTCAGGTCAGAAGATGAAAGAAATTGTAGCAGCAGTAGTGATGAAGGGGTAACAAGAAGACAATAAAACCATGATCAACCAATTCCTCTACCCATGCTGCCATATAGGGTATTGTCAACAACCTTTTCAGCCAAACACACAGGGCTTCCTCTTCCATCAAGGACCCCCTATTTTTATACTGAGGTCGGGGAAGAGGCAAACAAAAGCACTCCATACAGATAGCCAAAGTACAATGGGGGGATCAGATCGCCAACCAAGTGGAGACAAGAAGCAAATGGAAAGACCAAGTACCAACAATGAGAAGAGACCCCCAACATTGTGAATCTATGCACCTACAATCTGAAACAGGATGCAAATGCTGTACTGTCAAAGGGGTTAGGATTTGTAACGACACCCAGAAGTGACCTCTTTTCTTTACGTATAGAATAAAGCCCAATTCTATAGACGGATTAAACTAAATACTTTTTTTGAGAATCAGAAGAATCAAACAACAGGGGAAAAACAACCCTGGCCTAAGGAATAAATCAACCTTCATACCACCTACACATGCTATACCATGTGAAGTTCTAGCATTTGAAAAGACAGTACTCAAGGAGGTGGATGCAATTGAATGCCACAATCATAAGGTTTTCCAAAACTTGAAGAAAGTGAGAGTATAGCGCTTGAGACCCTTGAGAAGAACAAGTCTATTACAAAGCTGCCCCAACAGGGGGGAAGTCTCCTCCAAGCACTGCATTAAAGACTGCACGGGTCTTCTTCACTTGTATGATTTTAATAAAGTTTTTTTTAACACAAAAAGTCTTTAAGTGCATTGTCTCTGTGTCAACACATTATTTTCCTGGTTTCAAAAATATCAAACATATGATCCACTGCTTGTTTCATCAAATTCATTTATCCCAATGCATTTCGGGCTATCCCTCAGCCCTTCATCAGGGGATTACTTGGAATAAGAACAAGCTCTGCGTGGAGTTCTAGGACGGCGTTCCACCGGTTGGATTATTAAACAAGAGGCAGGATTCCTCATTGCAGACACACCACAAGCTCCTAGGTTCTACACACTCCCGAAGATTCACAAAAACAAGTTAAAACCTCTGTGTAGACTGATAGTCTTGGGCAATGGATCACTTTTAGAACCCTTGTCGCAATTTGTGACTGGTTCCTCAGACCAATAGTAAAAAACATCGACCTCCTATCTGAGAGACACTACGGATGTCCTTTGTCTACTTCGTGACATTGAAATCTACACCACCGAGAACCTGATCATCACAATGGATATTGAAGCTTTGTACACAAGCATCCCCCCAAAGACGAACGCTTGAAGTAGTTGAACATATGCTACAGGAGACAGAATGGGAGTTCATGACCCCTAGACTCTTTGTTATAGAATGCGCTGAGCTAGCATTAACTGAGAACTTTTTTGAATATGAAGGAAAAACATACCACCAAATGAGGGGCACATCGTTGGAAAGCAGCAGTGTGCCAAGTATGGCCTGTTTGTATGTACACCAATTTGAAACCGACTACAATTTCAATTCAGAGAACCCTTATAGAGAACAAATCAAACTCAGGCGAAGGTACATCGATGATGTGCTAATAATATGGCATGGCAGTGAAAACCTGGATACCAAATCTATGGAGTGGGTCAACACATAGGACAGACATATAAAATTCAAACACACGATAAGTAAGGATGAAGCACACAACAAAACAACAGACAAAAACAGCTTACTACTCTACAAAAGCTTTCACCCTAAAGCACTCCGTCAGAACCTTCCCTTAGGTCAATTTGTGCGAATCAGATGGAATTGCTCCATGATGGAGGCCTCTGAGACACAGGCAAATACATTAGAAGACAAACAGGTGGCATGCCATTACCAGAAGAAAACTGTAAAAAACAAAAGACTAAGAAAAGAGCCAGAAATAAAAAACGTGAGGCCTTACTTGAGAGCTACAAAAAACCTGAGAATGATAGGGTTGTCTGTGTCACTACATTCACGCCAACTTCAAATAAAGTCCAGAATATAAAACAGGAGAACTGGAGGATCCTGAATGGGGGAACATAGCAGTTGTCCCAACTACTCTTTGCTTTTAAAAGAAACACCAGTATACGTGCAAATTGATCCACACAAAACATCTCTAACAGAAACTAACATCCAAATATAATGAGATACCCATCGGCTGGAGGGTCATTATCCATGTGGCAACTGTGCAGCATGTCAATGAACAAAAATCACAAAAAAGATTGACATTAAGACTGGCAGATTGCGGATTCCAATAAATCTAATGAACTGCAACAGTGAAAATATGGTCTATCTAATACCCTGCCTGTGTGGCCTGTTCTACGTGGGAGTAACCACTTGGAAAATAAAGATACGAATCAAGGCGCACAATCCGAGGCAAAAAGAATGACACCAAACCAACACGTCACTACGTAGAACAAGGTCATCGGGACGTGGACAGGATGTGGGTAATTTTGCAAAGAATTAACACAAATGGCCAAGATATTCAGAAAAGACTTCTAACCTGAGAACAACGATGGGTGTATTGTTTAAAAACTTGGGAAAAAGAACTGAACGATGAAATCCCCTGGCTTCAGATTGCATAAAGGACCATGTCCAAATACACTGGGATACCGTTGTATCTAACAAGTAAAAAAAGGTTCCATCAAGTAGCCACTAGAATACTCTGTCCATTAAATAAAAAGATCTAACACATATAACAAAAACTACTGTACCAATAATGTAAGACAAAGACTGCATATTCAGCTGGCATATATTTATGTTTTATATCAATTCAGGAATAATGCCCAAACCACATGAATATACACATGTGAAACATGATCCTCAAAATCCTCAGAATGTTCCCTCATAGGCCCTACCATCCCTCCCGTTGACATATAACAATATGTATGAACCATGTTAAGTGAAACAGCCAGAGGGTATTATTATTGTTGCAAGACCATGTGATTATCAATAATGTAAATGGCCTGCATTGCCACTTGCATAGGATGTGGTGTCCTTTACACATAATATAACTGTGCAGCGACAACCTTCCATTGTATATCCCCCACATGGAGAATGCCTTATCCTTATGCGTCCTCCAGACAGTAGCCAATATCTTTTTTGGCATCCAAAAACCATGAACACAATCGGATGCTTTGGGAACAGGTGCCACGCCCTCAGGAACCGCTACCTCATGAGGTGGCCTCCAGGCAGGTAGTGCACTGGACACCGGAAGATGTATAGCCACCACCACGTAGACCAAAAAGGCTAAAGGTGCTACTCATCTTGTTCCCGTCTGGGAGAAGGAGCGGACTTATCTAGGTGTATGGCGAGGGGTGCACCTTGAGGCAGTAAGAGTATGCATGAGAGAATGGAGTGTGTTTACCTAACAATCGCCTACAGCGAGCATGTGTGTGAGGTTATAACCTTAACCTAAACTTCTGAAAAATCCTTTTAATATATTTACTTTCCCTAGAGTGTGACTACAGGGGTCCCTAGAACCCTCCTCCCATGGGGCATTGAAGACCCCACGTCGGAGTAAGGTTGTGAGCTGGTCTCACAATAAAAGTAAAGAAATGCTTTTACCTAACGGTTACAGTGTCACAAAATAACACACTAGCATACAAATACTGAGTGCACATTATAACGTTACTTATGTCTACCTTACAATTAATTTTGTAAAATTGAAAAAAAGAAAAATGAATGGTAGAAAATAAAAATACTTGGTCAAACTATAAAAGTGGTTGTTTAACCTTTATAAATAGTGTTGTGTAGAAGTAAGGGTGGTGTAGGCACATTTTGTGTTATTTGTTACCTTACAATTAAGGCACCTTAAATACTTGTTTGAATAAATATTTATTTATGTATCCACAGGTATCTAAGATAGGTTAGAGGTAGTCACAGGTCGCCCTAACAAGGAGGCAATATTTAGTATTATATTGGTAAACAAGGAGCCCGTCTTTCGTCCTGAAGAATGCTGCAGACTCATTACAACCATAGGCAGAAACATGTTGACGACGGTAACAGTGGTGATGGGGTAATAGTTCCCCAAATCCCCACATTCCAGATTTTAATACCAAGTAATACTCCCAACGATTAAATTCAACTTGGAGTATTACATTGGTTTTTAAATTCACTATTCATACAAGCCCGGCCCTAAAATAATTAGAAGTGCCATTCTGTCTTCAGGTGTAGGCCCGCTCTTTATCAAAACCGGGTTTTTACAGAGCGAGGGTTGCCTATGATGAAGCATGACACCTGTGTGTGAGGACAGCCCTTCACAAATTTTCACATGCCCAGCATTCCTACTGGGTAGTGCTGTTAGGGACAATCCAACATAATGTAACTGACCACAACTTTAGGGTAGCTACAACTGTGTGTATATAGTATATTTGGAGACCTGCTCACCCTAGAGACCCCATAGCATCTAGTTCCCTTCCCTGGATATTACTGGGGGTTGTGAGGGCTGGTCAGACAAAACCTTTAAAAAACCTTCAGTTACTCCTAGTGGTCTATAGAATTCATCAGAGTCGTTATTTCAGTCCCAGAAAATACCTGCCAAAACGAGGGTCTTCCCTTTTGAACAAGAAACTATTGACGCGTTTGAGGCGGAATTCCAAGATGGCCGCAGGTGGAAAGAACTAAGGTTGCCAGTCTAGTGTTTTTTGACCTTGGCACGAGCGCAGCTGTGCTCGTTGTTCCCCGCTTGACAAACTGCGCACTCCAACTGGAATATTGAGAGAAACGGTCACTTCTTCCTGGCGGCGTTTCTACCACAAGATATTCTGGGCCTGTGAGTATTTTTGAGGAGACTCGCTGGGCAGTTTGACTTTACCGCTGCTGCGGTAAGTTTGCACATTCATTATTATATTCTGGCCAGGAGTATTCAGGAAGTTTTCCAGTGTAGCCTTTTCAGTTTGGACTTAGTGACACTCTATGCGCTTCCATTTCAGATACCCTGTGAAAGAAGACAGAGGGCTACTTGCTTTCCTTGTGGTATTTTCATTTAATGTTGCACAGAGACTCTTAGTAACAGAGACAGTGTCATTCAAAGTTCAAAGTTCAAAATATCTTTATTCGGGTTCCATATGTGAAAACCATAAAAGTACATAAAAACGATATAAAATATTAAAAAACATTTTTCATTCATTATAAAAAAGTTATTAAAAACTATTACACATCATTACAGGTTCGTACGGTGCCTAATACAAAGTTTTAGATATTGTGCCACAGATTTTGTCATCAACGAATTTTCCAAAAGTTGCAGAGCTAAATAGGCAGGGCGACATCTACGGATGTTCATGACTTTTAGTAGTGGTAATATCCACCTCCTGCGTAATTGCATATAAAATTTGCAAAAAAATATGACATGGATTGTAGACTGTGAGGACGTAGAGTCACACGGACACACTGCAGTGTTGTGAGTCCATACATTCTGAATGGGAAATAAAACCAGAATATGGTATATGTTAAGCCTAAAACGAGTAAGGAGTAACTTTTCATATTGCGATAAATCGTATTGTAAATAAGGTTGCATAGTTGGAACCAACTGTATCATTAAACATTGTTGCACTGAGGGTTTACCTATTTCACATAACATTCGGATTTCAGATAAATGTGACAGGCACAGTGTTTTTAGGTCTTTTTTTGAAATGTCTGTTACGGATAATGGGTCTTCAAAGAAACTCGGACGGCCAATATCAGTAAGAAATGATTTTACATATGCCAGCCATTTTATCTTTTTCATATGGTCTAGTTTCATGCAATCCTCTATTATTGTTCTCGTGAGGTGGCATTCTTCCGTGGCCCATATTCTACGCCATAGCATGATAGGCTGGATCTTAATTATGTCCGATATATAGTGTACTCCGAGTTCAAGGTGACACCCAAATGTGGTACTGCTGTTAGGAACCGCCAGGAGAAACTTTAAAAAGGAGTTTTCAGTCTTTTGGAGTTGCTCTACATTCGTTGTACCCCAGACTCCTGCTCCAAAGGTGGCGGTGCTGATGGATTTTGCGTTATATATCTTAATCATTTCGTTAGGTGGTCTTTTTCCCAAGCGAAGTGAGAATGCTTTTAAGGCGCCAACTGTTCTTGTGAGGGCTAAGTTTCTGGAGTTAATTGCCTCTCTCCAATTAAACGCCTCATCGATAGTTATACCAAGATAAGGATAGGTGTTAGCTCTTTCTAGAGGCAGGTTGTCGACAAAGATTTTTTTCTCTTTTTTTCCTCTATTACCGACGTGCATTACATAGGTTTTCCTTATGTTCACTTTTAAATTGAGACTGGTCATGAAGGAACAATAGTTGTTTAGGGCCTTCTGAAGCTGGACGGGTGTTCTTGCCAGGATTACCGCGTCGTCGGCGTATAGCAACGCTGGAATCTGTCGACGACCGGCTTCCGGCAGATCTTTAACGCCATTTAGCAGCGCGACCTCTAGGCCATTCGTATAAAGTGTGAATAGGAAAGGGGCCAACACGCAGCCTTGTCTGACCCCTTTCTGAATTTGAAAGCTATCAGTTATTTGTCCTGTTATTCCATATCTGACCTTTCCAGTTGCGCCAGAATATAGCTCACGAAGGATGTCCACTATAGGTGGTTCTATCCCCATTTGTAACATGATTGCCCAGAGCTTCGAGTGTTCCACGCAGTCGAAGGCTGCTGTAAGGTCGACGTACACCATATGTAGGGAGGATTTCTTTGCTGTTACATATTTCCCTACAAGTAATGTTAAGTTTAGGACTTGATCCACGGTGCTTAGGCCGGCCCTGAAGCCGTATTGGAGGTCTGAGAGTACCCCTTGCTCTTTTGACCACTCCTGGAGTCGATTTAGAAGTATGCGGCCTAGCATCTTTCCAGTTGAATCCAGGAGGGATATGGGGCGGTAGCAGGTTGGACTGTCTCTGTTGCCTTTTTTAAATATGGGGACCAGGATCGAAGTTGACCAAGAATCAGAAAGCCAGTGTCTTTTGCTGCGTTAAGCACTTTAGTCAGAAGAGGGGCCCATAAATCAGGTAGGATTTTGTAGAGATCCATAGGGATAGAGTCTGGTCCCGGCGCTTTACCATTTTTTGCAGATTTTATAGCATTGATTGTTTCTTTGAGTGTAAATTGTATCTCAATCGGGTATTGCACCGGCGGAAGAAGGTCTTGAGAAATTGAGTCAGTGTCATTCATAGTAAACAATATAAGAAGAATATTGTGGTACTGTTTATTTGACAATTTACCCTTGGTAACAAGCATAAGAATTATGCAGAAGTTAGGAGCAAGAGAAGATATCGATGTAGAGGTTTTAGAAGTAGGTGTAGATATATATATATATATATATATATATATATATATATATATATATATATATATATATATATATATATATATATATATATATTACCGACTGGCGATAGCCGGTAGGTATATATAGTTAGGATTATTTCTCTATGGAACTTTTGAAAATTCTATGTCTAATAACTTTGGCGTTTGTGGACGGAATCGGCTGAATTTTTCAGGAAAATGGCACATTTTGTTTCTGAGCAGCCCTTGAAAATTTGGGGGGGTTTCGTCAAGGGGGGGCCAAGAAAAAAGGGGGGTCCCAAAACGCGTTTTTCCCATGTTAATTTCCATAGGGCGTTTGGCCTCACTTTTAGCTCGAACGGCTGAATGGATTTGCACGAAACTTGGCAAAATTGTAGGGACTGTTAGCCCGATGTGCCTTTGCTGGGTCTCAATATATGTGCTCCAGTGGATTTTGAGATATTAACGTTTTAAAAAATGTATATATCTGTGACAGCGTCCCAGATAGCGCTCCAGATCGCGTACTTTTCGCGTCACGGAGCTTTGCGAAGCGATGCTGATTGGCTCTCCGGTGTCTGTCAACATTCTAAACAGTCCGGTGCGGCCGCCATCTTGTCTCTCGGTAGGATCGAGAGGCAAGAAGAGGTGAAAAACGAAGGGGGAATTTAATGAAAGGGGGCAAGGTAGACCCCTCTTGACCCCCTAGGAATGATGTTGGGGTTATTAAAGGGTCCCGTGGGGAAAATAAAAAAAATTTGATTTTTCACGGTAGAAGCGCTTCTCGGTTCGCGAACCGGGTCGCAAACTAACGGCTGAATGGATTTGCACGAAACTTGGCAAAATTATAGGGACTGTTAGCCCGATGTGCCTTTGCTGGGTCTCAATATATGTGCTCCAGTGGATTTTGAGAAATTAACGTTTAAAAAACAGATATATCTGTGACAGCGTCCCAGATAGCGCTCCAGATCGCGTACTTTTCGCGTAACGGAGCTTTGCGTAGCGAAGCTGATTGGCTCTTCGGTGTCTGTCAACATTCTAAACAGTCCGGTGCGGCCGCCATCTTGTCTGTCGGTAGGATCGAGAGACAAGAGGAGGAGAAAAACGAAGGGGGAATTTAATGAAAGGGCGCTAGGTAGACCCCTCTTGACCCCCTAGGAATGATGTTGGGGTTATTAAAGGGTCCCGTGGGGCAAATAATAAAAATGTGATTTTTCGCGGTAGAAGTGCTTCTCGGTTCGCGAACCGGGTCGCAAACTGGTAGCGAAACGTGAATTCGCCATTTTGTGTTTCGATTTAATTAAATTACTAGGTATAAGGGGGTACGGGAGACGTATCCTGACCCCTTTTGTTTTCTGAGGGTGGCTGAGGAGGCTCATATATGTTGATACATGTCTTCCAGCGTGGAAATCAGGAACTGTTGACCGCCATTTTGTCACTGCGAGTAAATATTTTGTTAAAAATAATTGTTATAAATTAATCCTTATTGATAAACATTGTCTGCGCCATCTTGTCTTTTTTGCAATGCCACACTTTTGTTGAGCACGGCAGCCATTTTAGATGCCTTGACCAGACCCACTCTCTGCACGCCGCCGATCCTCAGCATGGCTCTCCACCCTCGCAAGCATCTCCCCCACGCACTGGTCACCCCCGCTCTCTCTCTCATGCATGGGCCAGAAACCTCCTCCCATGTGCGCTGCTCTTCCCTGAGAATCACACCCTGTGCCCGCCCGACACCACCCTTTCACCCTATTCACTACCGCACCCTCTGACACTCCTCTTCCTCTGTGTCCGATTGTCCAGGCCGGTCCCAGGCTATCACCTAGCCCTGCAGATGTAGTTTATGGCCCCAGCTGTAGAGAATCACCCCTCTTCAAAGGAGTTACAGTAGATCAAGGCCCCCACCCGATGAGATCCGTCACACCACACGCGTTCCTACTATCTGATAACCATCCTGTATTGTGCTTGGGGAGGGGATTCTCACTATGAGGGTGTGTGGGACCGAGCCTGAAGCGGAAGATTCCAGGGATGCCTCTTTGTACATCAAAGTTTTTACAATTATGTGTCACATTAAAAAAAATAGCACTCCAACAAAGTAGTAGGATTTTAACACTTTAATAACTTATAAATATATAGAACGCAACAAAAACAGTAAATACATTTAAACATTTTTTTGAAAAAAGAAGCAACAATGGTCAGTAGCTGTGTTTTGTGCGAATAGTCCCAAGGCAGCACAACGTGCTGAGTTCTGGACGGCACCCAGGTGATGTTACCTGGGTGCTGCACTGGTTTTTGGTATCCTACAATGCAGCTCCGAAAAACGGCGTGGGGCGTCCCGGGGGGTGCGCGGGGAGGCCTCGTCAGTAGCGGTCTGTTGTGCGAATAGTCCCAAGGCAGCAGAACGCGCTGAGATGTGGATGGCACCCAGGTGATGTCCAGTAAGTTGTCGCACTGGTTTTGGCATCCTACAATGCTGCTCCGAAAAACGGCGTGGGGCGCCCCGGGGGGGGGGGGGGGGGGGGGGGTGAGTCGGCGTGAACGGGCCTCCCCAGGTGGAGGCTCGTCTGCTGTACTGGGGCGCCCCTTTACCGTTTCAGTTGCCATTCCGCCCGCTTTTGCTACACTGTGCCTCATCCTCCATTCAGCTGTTTATCGCTCGCTCTTGCGTCTACAGCGTCTCGCTCACCATGTAGTTGAGTTGCGCCCACTCTTGCGGTGCAGCGATAGGCGGCTGCCACAGGACTCTTAAAATGGCGGACGGCTCTTTGGATTTGGGCCTGGTCCACTAAAATGGCCCTGGGACACCTTGGAACTCGGACGTCCCCTGAGCCTTGAAGATTTTACAAAAGTCTTGGGGGCTCCCGACTCCTGCAGGCTTCCGGTGGGGAGCGGCTGCCATGATTGCTCGCGGAATGACCACGACGGAGCCACGAGATGGTGGTGCTCTCAGGCTGACGCCAGCTTCAGTCTGAAACATCTAGAAACAAGGTGGGGCTTTCATCGTTTGGGAAAAAAAATGTTTTAATCCAATGAAAAGTGTTATTTTTAGGTCATATGATCAAGCCTTCCATCATTAGGAAACCAAAAGTAAAATGAACCAATGAAAAGTTTTATAAAGAAGTCACATGACCTGTTATGCTTACGTTACGCGCTGCTATAAAACGCGTAGAAAATCCGTTGGCACGTGAGGCGGCGTCAGTAGCGGACCGATGTGCGAATAGGCCGAAGGCAGCACAACGCGCCAAGATCCGGATGGCACCGAGGTGGTGTCCAGCAAGTTGCCGCACTGGTGTGGCCATCCTACAATGCTGCGCCGAAAGTCGGCGTGGGGCGCCCCGTTGGCCTGTGAGGTCGCGTCAGTCAGTGGGGGCTGTTTGAGAAAGCAATGTGATGCTGTGCGTCGCCCCCAAGATGGAGGCTCCTCAGCTGCAGTGGGGCGCCCCTTGGTGTTTCACTCGCTATCCAGCTGAGTTGCGTCCGCACTTGCGGCTACAGTAGGCCGAAGGAAGCACAACGCGCCGAGATCTGGATGGCACCGAGGTGGTGTCTAGCAAGTTGCCGCACTGGTGTGGCCATCCTACAATGCTGCGCCGAAAGTCGGCGTGGGGCGCCCCGTTGGCCTGTGAGGTCGCGTCAGTCAGTGGGGGCTGTTTGAGAAAGCAATGTGATGCTGTGCGTCGCCCCCAAGATGGAGGCTCCTCGGCTGCAGTGGGGCGCCCCTTGGTGTTTCACTCGCTATCCAGCTGAGTTGCGTCCGCACTTGCGGCTACAGTAGGCCGAAGGAAGCACAACGCGCCGAGATCTGGATGGCACCGAGGTGGTGTCTAGCAAGTTGCCGCACTGGTGTGGCCATCCTACAATGCTGCACCGAAAGTCGGCGTGGGGTGTCCCGTTGGCCTATGAGGTGGTGTCAGTAGCGGACCGATGTGTGAATAGGTCGGAACCAGCACAAGGCGCCAAGATCCGGATGGCACGGAGGTGGTGTCATAGTTGAGAGTTCTGAGCAGCGCTTGTAACACTGTCTGAAGCTTATTTGCACCTGCTGCAGCTTCACTATTGCCCTGGTGTGGCCAAAGATCGCCCATGACATAGGCGGCCAGCTCCCATGGTCCGGCGGAACTTTTTTCCTTTTCCTTTCTGCATCTTGTCCCACAATCCGTTTGACCTTTAGACACGACCAGGTCCCTGAATGTGTGCAGGGGGACGCTATTGATTGAATCAAAATGGCGGCTTCACACAAAGCTGACTCAAGCGTTGCTGGTGATGCTATACAGACAAAAAATGGTTTTCAGTTTGTACATTCTTCAGGATTTTTCCATCCAAGTCTGCTTGAGAGTTTGTAGAACAATGGCTTTAGATCTTGCCCTCCCCTCTTTTGACTGTTGGTTCTTGTTGCCTATCTCTTCTGTTGTCATTTAACTGAACCTTTTTTGACTGCCGAAAGGGGTTCTGGTCCGACCGCTGGTTGGTGGAGACATTTTGACTATGTCCTGGACCTGCCCGGCCTCGGCCAAAATGGCGCCGGTATAAATGGGACTCGTAACTCCTTGTTGTGTACTGGTTGCACAACCTTGATATCACGAGATATGTATGCAGTTTTGAAGCACATGGCGGGCGGGAACGAGAATTGATTGAATATTTCGACATCCCTATTGATATTAAGTTCTGATGTGTTATTGATTACTGTACTATTGAAAGTTCGAATTAACGTCACCCATGGTACTTGCCCGCAAATGTATATCTAGATAATTTTATTGTAAGTGGCCCTGTCGTATTTTAATTACAAAATGTACATCCACCGATTCTGCAACTGTTAGACACCTTAGTTCTTGCAACCTAATGGCCCACTCGTTGCGTTCCTCTACAGTGTAAATGTCTCCTCATCATATACGATTCCAGTTTGCTCCGTGGCCGGCCCACGTGGTTATAGGCCCGTATTTGTATACTGACATTTTCACAATAAAGGTTTTTAAAACAAAACATGGTAGTAGTATTTACATTGTTAAAGTTTTTAATTTTAGTCACTGTTTTCGAATCAGTAAAAGGCAAGTGAAATAAAGCAGTCCAATTACATGACGGATAAAAGGTATAATACGCAGGAACGCAGTAAAGATAAATGGTCAAGGGCTGTTGTGTTTTTACTCCTGCAACATAAAGTGATCGATAAGAATCTGATATTCAGGCGTATCGGCGACTAAGACAGCAGGCCGAGCATCTTTTGCTCAACGGCTCCGTCATGGGACGAAGAAACGCCCTTTTTCTAGAAAAAGGAATATATTTTACTTGCAGGACAGTTGTAAATTTTCCGGGAAAATACATTAGACTGGAACATTATAACATATATGTTTAAGAAAAAATAATGTTCGAAAGCAATAAAAAGCGTAATTTTTAGGTCACATGACCAAGCCTTTCATCATTAGAATAACAAAAGTAAAATGAACCAATGAAAAGTTTTATTAACAAGTCACATGACCTGTTATGCTTACGTTACGCGCTGCGCGCCGCGCCCCGGATCCCTTCCGGGAAGCTGCGCTTCGCTCAATGGAGTACTTCCGGGTGCGCTAACGCGGCGTGTCATATAACGCATTATGCGACAACGTAGGTCCAGAATATAGTCAAAATGTCTCCACCAACCAGCGGTCGGAACACAACCCCTTTCAGCAGTCTAAAAAGTTCTGTTAAATGACAACAGAAGGGACAGGTAACAAGAACCATCAGTCAAAGAGGGGAGGGCAAGTTCTTCCCTACCGGGTCACGTTGGGGCGCTACCGGAACTGATCGAATTGGTAGTCTACAGTGTTTCTGGATGTTTCAGACTGAAGCTGGCGTTAGCATGAGAGCACCACCATCTCGTATCTCAGTCGTGGCCATTCCATGAGCAATCATGGCAGCCGCTCCCCACCAGAAGCCTGCGGGAGTCGGGGGCCCCCAAGACTTTTGTAGAATCTTCAAGGCTCAGTGGACGCTTTCGAGAATGGGGCCCAAGCCCTAGCAGACATGCGTCCGAGTTCCAAGGTGTCCCATGGCCATTTTAGTGGACCCCGCCCAAATCTGAAGAGGCGGCCGCCATTTTGAGAGTCCTGTGGCAGCCGCCTATAGCTGCATCGCAAGAGCGGGAGCAACTCAACTACATGGTGAGCTAGACGCTGTAGTCGCAAGAGCGGGCGGTAAACAGCTGAATGGCGGAAGAGGCACAGTGTAGCAAAAGCGTGCGGAATGGCAACTGAAACGGTAAAGGGGCGCCCCACTACAGCATGTCTTCAGGTCAAACGGATTGTGGGATAAGGTCCAGAATGGAAGAGTCATCAAAAGGCAAAAAGTTCCGCCGGACCCCGGGAGCCGGCCGCCTATGTCGGGGGCGATCTTAGGCCACGCCAGGGCAACACGACTTGGGGAGGGGGCAGAAGTCAAGCGCACCCTCCCAGTCCGCGCCACCACACCGTATGTTGAAAATCTGAAGCCATCGTTCTACAAACTCTCAACCAGCCTTGGATGAAAAATCTTGAAGAATGTACAAACTGAAAACCAGTTTTTGTTTGCATAGCATCAGCAGCAACGCTTGCTATCAGAGTGCATGAGTTTCATGCTCGATCGATTGAGCTAGCCGGATCAGGCAACAAAAAGTATAAAATAGTTATGTAAATAGTTATTTAATAAAATGTTTTACCCTGTTACTTTGCTGGTGTGTTGTATATATTTATAATATTTGCATAGAGTTTATCGTTATTTTGGGTGGGGTGGGTGGCGGAGCCGAGCTGTCTTGCAGCCATCATGGTGTGGAGCTCAGTTCATCTCACTAGTTTCGTATTTCTCATGAAGGGTTGTTCCTAATGTTTCTATTTTAGCGAGGTCAAAAAGAGATCCCATTAGTGGCCTACTGATTTTGCTCGATTATTATTTTTTTTTTTACACGATTTTTCACTATCTGCAAAGACTAAACAGAGTATTGCGGCTTTGTGCTTGTTAGTAAATAGAGAATGAACCAAAGAGAATAAATTCTAAAATAGTAAATGCTTGGATAACAATCAATCAAATGGAGAGACAAGCAGGCACGACGGATTACAACGGGGGCAAAGGCCTGCGTTAACTACCCTTCACTATCTGCAAAGAGAGAGTACTTCTAAGAGAAAAGAGGGGGGGGGCAGCGTTCAAAGCACATCAGCGTGCATAAACACGAAAATGTTTTTACCTATCACGTACTTGACATTTGACAGCTTTTGATATTTGCTATTAAAAACCATTGAAATTCACTGAAAAAACCATAGGTTTTAGCCCATATATAGTTAGGGATTAGCATTTACAAAACCTTGAAAATTCACTGAAAAGACCATAGGTTATAGACCATATATAGTTAGGGATTAGCATTTACAAAACCTTATTTTACTCGCATAAAACCATTGGAAATTCGCATATATAGTTAGTTGCGCTAACTATATATCGCGCACCCGCAATCCACTGCTGATGATGTCACATATTACATCATTCATGACATGGTCAGTGACATCACTGATGACATCACTGATGACATCTCAAATGACATCACTGATGACATCACTGATGACATCACTGATGACATCACTGATGACATCTCATTTGACATTACTGATCACATCACTGATGACATCATTAATAATAATAATAATACAGAAGCTTGTTAAGCGCGAACAGCTACCTCTGGGGAGGTGTCCCGGCGCTAGCGAGTCCTACAGCAAGAGTGAGTAGTCAGGAGAAAGAACAGGATTATTGAGTAAAGAGCCATGTTTTTAGGAGTTTCCTAAAGCTGGCTTCTGAGGTGGCGGATTGGATGGCAGGTGGCAAAGTATTCCAAAGTTTCGCCGTGCCGGCCGAAAAGGATCTGCCTCCAAGTCTAGCTTTCCTCACGCGCGGCACCGTAAGCTTGAGCAAGGAGTTTGAGCGCAGCTCTCGTTTTTGGTGGTAGCGAGGGAGTCGGAGTTTTAGATAATTGGGACACGTGCCTTTTAGTGCTCTGAAAGCCAAGGTCAGCACTTTGAACTTAATTCTGCTTGCTACTGGCAGCCAATGCAGCTCGTGCAGATGCGTAGAGATGTGCTGCCTAAAAGGGACATGTTTTATCAATCTCGCAGCCGCATTCTGCACGATCTGTAAGCGTTGCACCGCATATTTGGGTACACCAAGATAGAGGCCATTAGAATAGTCGAGTCGAGATGTGATTGTTGCGTGAAAGACCGTTTTTCGACATTCGACTGGTAGCAGGGGCAGAAGTTTCCGCAAATTTCTGAGTTTATGCAGGCAGCCAGCGGTGAGCTGTTGTATATGCGGCAGGAAAGACAGGTTCTCATCCCATTTTACTCCGAGATTTTTTGCATGGGTTCCGGGAGATGGGGCAGGGCCCATTTCCGTTGGCCACCACAGATTACCGAAGAATAGCACCTCCGTTTTGCTCGCATTCATTTTGAGCTTGTTGGTGTTCATCCATTTGGCTACGTCTTGAAGACAACCCCTGATTTTGCTGAAGGCTGCCTCAGACGTGTCTGAATATGGGAAGACTAATTGAGTGTCGTCCGCATAGGATATTGCCTTGACCCCCCATTTGGCAATCAAGGTGAAAAGCGGGGCCAAATAGACATTGAACAACAGGGGGCTGAGTGCCGACCCCTGTGGGACGCCACACCAAAGGTTTTTTGGTCCAGAAGAGAAGGGACCCAGGGCCACTTTCTGGGAGCGATTGGTGAGGTAGGAGAGTAGCCAGTTAAGTGCTTTGTCTCCAAGGCCAATGTCCTTAAGTCGGGTCAACAGTCTGCTGTGATCTACAGTATCGAAAGCAGCTGATAGATCCAGGAGCACCAGCATAGCTGATGCCCCTGAATCTAAGGACCACCTGATAGACTCGGCAACCTCGATGAGGGACGTCTCAGTGCTGAAGCCGGCTCTAAAGCCAGATTGAGTTTCATGTAGGGCACCGCTTTCTTCAATAAAATAATTTAACTGCCGTTGGATCAGTTTTTCAAGCATTTTACCGGGGGCTGCAAGGAGAGAAATGGGTCGGAGATTGCTCAGGTCATCCGGTACACCTTGAGGTTTTTTTTCAGCGGAAGAAGCGTGGCCTGTTTCCAACAGTCCGGAAACGTGCCCGTTGCAATGGACGTGTTCCATATGTGTAAGAGGGGAACTGCGATTGCTTCAGACATTAATGTGATTATACGATGAACCTCTTCAGACTCTGATATAACCTTAGATACACTCAGTGTAAACAGACACTCACAGACTGTCACTCATCCATGGAGTTACTCACACACCTAGTCAGTCATGCAAAGAATCAATCACACCTCCATTTCCTCAACTATACAGTTATACACACCTTACTTATTCGAACATATACTAACACATATTTACTCTTTTATACAATCCCTGATACAAGTTCACAATGATCCATACAGCCACTCACACATTCACTGGCTCTTATGCACAGTAATTTATATATGTGAACTCTCACATGTACTGTGTTTTACATATGTACTTACTTTGACATGTAGCACTGAGATATCCATTCACTCACCAATACACTTGTACACAGTCAACCACCCATACAGCTGTTTCCACATGCAGTTTTGAACCCATAGATCTAGTGAATCAACTGTTCGCACATGTATGCACAGAGTCACACACCTCCCAGCCACCCCCACACACACACTCACTCTCCCATACAAATACTTGGACAACCAATCAATAACCCATACAGTTACTCATATAGCTACTGATCAACACATGCAGCAGTTCATAGAACAACAGATATAATGATGCACAAATTAAGATAGTTTAGTCACTAACCCATGCACTCAGTGAGACACATTTAATCACTCTCTCATACAGTCAGTCATGCACCTACTAAATCCTTCATCCAGACACTTATACATCCACTCATTCTTCAATATGTAAGACATATTTTAACTTTACAGAAACAGACAGCCACTGGATGATGTCATCAGTGATGTCACTGACCATGTCATGAATGATGTAATATGTGACATCATCAGCAGTGGATTGCGGGTGCGCGATATATAGTTAGCGCAACTAACTATATATGCGAATTTCAATGGTTTTATGCGAGTAAAATAAGGTTTTGTAAATGCTAATCCCTAACTATATATGGTCTATAACAGATACACAAAGCACGGACCAAATTTCACGGTGTTTAGTCTTTTATTCGCATGTCGGTTTCATAACGTTTCGGCACCCCTGTATACATATATATAAAAGGATACTTACCACCTTTAGAGAAGTCCTTTTTCTTTAATTTGCGCTGAATTCCTTGGAACTTCACTTTAGAGTTTGCCACAACATCTGCAAGAAATAAAAAGAAGAGAAGACAACAATTAACAAGGTTCTATTAAGGTTATAAGAAGTCCACTTAATCAATAATAACAGTTAGAAGGGCTAATTGCACAATTAAATCTTGTTATCTGTATCTCTGTAGAATTGCTTCACAAGAAGAACATCATAGTAGTAGACACCTTGTTAGAAAACACACCAAGAGAACAGTTAGCCA
The DNA here is from genome assembly GCF_964263255.1 of Lissotriton vulgaris. NCBI lineage: Eukaryota > Metazoa > Chordata > Amphibia > Caudata > Salamandridae > Lissotriton > Lissotriton vulgaris. The sequence goes on from NW_028249225.1 coordinate 189,999, forward strand.
CCCAGCTAGGACAGGTAATTACTCTTAGTTTTTGTTGAGAAATTAGAATAAAAATTGTAATAAAAGAAATTGCTAGAGTTGCTCTTTTTACATGAAGAATATGCAAGAATAGTAGCAGTCCGGTCCAGCAGGAAGAAGACGTGACGTTTTCTCTTTTCCTCCCAATCCCCTTTTCCCCCTCTTTGCTGCCAGGCTCTATAAGACCTTGGTATCATAGTTTGGGAATAGAGGAATAAGCATCGGCTCCTACAGAAGCTTGAAATTCTGGAACAGGTACTTGACAGATTGAAGTGCCAGCCAAAATACTTCCGCCCGAGCAAGATGGCTGAAGGGATAGACTTTAAGGCCCTAGCGACAGTGTTGGATGGGATACAGACACAATTAAGTGATGCAATGTCAGAGAATAAATCGCTTAGAGAGGAAGTTAGAAGGTCTAGCCAAAAAGGTTTTTGCGACAAAGGTTAGAGGAGTTATCAGCTAGTTCAGTTTCTGGAACGAAGGAAACTAAGTCACAGACCTTTGCCCTGGCTCCCACGGCTGCAGAATTAACCACTCAGGTTATCCATGCCATGTCTCCCACCATTCCACTAGCGGCTCCCGAAAGGTTCAGTGGGGATCCACATAAGGCCCAGACTTTTATCACACAATGCTCTTTACATTATCTCTGCAAGCCAATTATATTTAAGGAGGATCTGTCAAAGATGGCTTTCATGATGTTCTACCTGAGCGGAGACGCAGCAGCTTGGTCGATGCCTTTAGTAAATAACGATTCAGAAAAGGGGGTGGTGATGGACAGAGTATCTGAGTTAAACAGAACACTCATACCCAGTCAACAGATCAGGGCTTGATCCATCACCGTTTTTTAGCTCACTGCACCATCCCAGCTCAGAACCTGGCTATATGCAAATCAGTCTGTCCCTGGCCCAGTGCATCATGGGAACAGGGCAGACCAAACTACCAAGCCAATTCTTATACTGGGAAGGAAACAAGCTTCCGGGGACCGGTTTCTGGCATTACAGCCGTCTTCGGCCCGGCTTGCTTGGATCCTGATGGTGCAATGAGCAAGGGACTCACATCTGAGTATACCCTTACACGTTTATGGTGGACAAAACGATTCAGAAAAGGGGGTGGTGATGGACAGAGTATCTGAGTTAAACAGAACACTCATACCCAGTCAACAGATCAGGGCTTGATCCATCACCGTTTCTTAGCTCACTGCACCATCCCAGCTCAGAACCTGGCTATATGCAAATTAGTCTGTCCCTGGCCCAGTGCATCATGGGAACAGGGCAGACCAAACTACCAAGCCAATTCTTATACTGGGAAGGAAACAAGCTTCTGGGGACCGGTTTCTGGCATTACAGCCGTCTTTGGCCCGGCTTGCTTGAATCCTGATGGTGCAATGAGCAAGGGACTCACATCTGAGTATACCCTTACACGCTTATGGTGGACAAAACGATTCAGAAAAGGGGGTGGTGATGGACAGAGTATCTGAGTTAAACAGAACACTCATACCCAGTCAACAGATCAGGGCTTGATCCATCACCGTTTTTTAGCTCACTGCACCATCCCAGCTCAGAACCTGGCTATATGCAAATTAGTCTGTCCCTGGCCCAGTGCATCATGGGAACAGGGCAGACCAAACTACCAAGCCAATTCTTATACTGGGAAGGAAACAAGCTTCCGGGGACCGGTTTCTGGCATTACAGCCGTCTTCGGCCCGGCTTGCTTGAATCCTGATGGTGCAATGAGCAAGGGACTCACATCTGAGTATACCCTTCCACGCTTGTGGTGGACAAAACGATTCAGAAAAGGGGGTGGTGATGGACAGAGTATCCGAGTTAAACAGAACACTCATACCCAGTCAACAGATCAGGGCTTGATCCATCACCGTTTTTTAGCTCACTGCACCATCCCAGCTCAGACCCTGGCTATATGCAAATTAGTCTGTCCCTGGCCCAGTGCATCATGGGAACAGGGCAGACCAAATTACCAAGCCAATTCTTATACTGGGAAGGAAACAAGCTTCCGGGGACCGGTTTCTGGCATTACAGCTGTCTTCGGCCCGGCTTGCTTGAATCCTGATAGTGCAATGAGCAAGGGACTCACATCTGAGTATACCCTTCCACGCTTATGGTGGACAAAACGATTCAGAAAAGGGGGTGGTGATGGACAGAGTATCTGAGTTAAACAGAACACTCATACCCAGTCAACAGATCAGGGCTTGATCCATCACCGTTTTATAGCTCACTGCATCACCCCAGTTCAGAACCTGGCTCTAAACCTC
>NW_028249226.1:0-15403 GCF_964263255.1 Lissotriton vulgaris
AGTGGGGACGGAATGAAAAGCCAATGTCGAGGGAGGGTGTCGCGTTCTAATCTAGGACCCCGATCAATACTGTGACCTTATGCCCCTATACGGCTATAATCCATTTATTCCCCTATAATGGCATAAACGATCAAGAGCGATATTTCAGAAACTCATCTCTGGCCTAACACGATCAGAGCCACATTTCAGAATCTCTTCCTCTGCAGCTCATTAGAGCAAATGGCACAGCAGAAGCCACTATCTAAGATTCCTAGATTACACTCCGAGTTCTTCAACAAGATAAAACTCAGCAACCTGGGAAAACCCCGCTTGCTATGTTTTGATTAGTAATAGAACTCTAATGAGCACTGAGAGACGAATACTTCCTAGTGACATCTTTATTGATGTCTTATGTCCATAAACTTACGTCAAACAAGGCTCCTTTTAGGTATAAATATTACCAACGTTGCCTTAAGCAAACGCTGCCTCACCGACATCGATGATAGCGATGGTGTGGTGAACATAGGAGCAGAACAGCTGTCCCTTACATAGCCCAGCAGATGCAAGCTGCCCACGGACGCTGCCCCTCCTCCTCCTCGAGGCGCTGAGAGAGACGCTGTCTTTTCTCCTGCCGAGAAAATCCAGCTCCGGCGTTTCCAGCCCACTCTTGCGAGTGACTGGGATATCGAGTCCTGGAATGAGATACAAGACCTCCAACATTCTATTCCAGAGGTATGGTGTTGACTAAACCCTTAGAGAGAATTCTTGAAGCAAATCCTTGGCAAAACCAACTTAACTAAACTGCTACTTACTTACTCTCTTCCAAGTATTAGGCTTAGGTCAGGTAAACTGGGGTAGTCGTAGTTAGAAGCACCAGTTGAGTACGTTAGCTAAATGTATATATGAATGTATATATTTTATTCATTTTAACCATTGTATGGCTAAGAAACCATATCAATGCTTTTACAGTATTATTTCGCAATCCTCATTTTACTGTACGCACTTTTTATAACAACTAGTCTTGCAATTGTGGCAATTCATTTCTCTTGCACGAGAAGAAAGACTGTTCAATAAATACCTTTTTATTGAAAACGCCCGTCTCTCTATTCTCTGCATCTTGGTGAAAGTAATCTGCACAACTGACTGAGTAAAATAACTGTCTATTGTTTCACACGACTCTAGAGATTGACTCTTATTCTAAGGAGCAAAGTTGTCATGTTTATGCGGTTGTTGGAAAACTGAATCCCTTCTTGTCTGTACCAGGGAAGTTGATCACTTCCTATTCAGTCAAGAAAGTTTCCAGTGACCTCTGAGCTAGTTGGTAACAAACCCAATTAAGTTTAGCATAGTCAGTAGACACCTGGAAGACCGCACGTCTAAGTCCATACTATTGTTTATGTTATTCCAATGCGCAGGGCCTATTGGGAAAATAGGAAATACACTACATGGCGCCCAACGTTTGGTAAGGCAATAAAACTAATGCAAGACGTTAGAGTAAGTCAGTCGTGCATTTTTCACACAGACCCCTTTCTACCGTAAATACTCCAATAGACGTCTGGAGTGGGTGAAAGGTTAAAATCCGCCCGAACTTAGTAGGAAGAGATTCCTATGTAAAGCTCTGGTTTATTCAACGTTGAAGGATACAGTGTTCCAAAATATTGTGCACCTAATCTTTGTCTCCTTGGAGACCCGCTCTGCAAACCTTGCATTTATACAATGCCAGGAGAAAACGGAACCGCTGCACCCGCAGTAAATGCGACTGAGCCGGGTCCCGACGGTACTACTGAACCGGGTGCAATAATCATCCCGGCACATTTAAGAAAATCTATAATCTCAAAACTTATAGAAAATGGACTGATCACACAAGGTGGCACAGTCGTCTTCGTGATGGAGGCACACGAATATCGGCAGACAGAGGTATTCTATTCTTGGATAAAATTTCCAGCGGCAAACGCCGCAACACACGAGTTCCACTACTACATAGTAGGGGATCCACCGGATGAGTACGCTCCTTTCGAGGAGATTGAAATCCCATTAAAATTCCAAGAGCATTTGCTCTGGTTTAAAGGCGCCCTAAAACACAATGATCATATTACCAGGCTCGGTCCACTAGGTAGACCAGGAGCATCGTGGCCGGTTCTAGCCAGCTACACACCACATCCGGACATTGCAAAAATGTCAAAAGAAGAGCTGCTAGTATAGCTAAAAACATTAATTAAAATACATAGACAATTAGTTCAATATGTAATGCGGACTGCTACAGTCCAAACAACTGTTAATGTACCACAGCTTACCCCTCATCAGGGGAACACAAATAAAATTACACCACAGAACATACAGTCATGTCTTGGTAAAACACCCATAAAACGGGAACAAATTCCTTTCTGGTTAGCGCAGAAAATTACTCAAATAGAGGCAGTGTTTCCGAATACTACCCCTATTGAGAAACACAGGATCCTGACCATCTGCCTTCCAATGGGGGTCGCACCACACGTGGAGGACTGTGACACTTGGGGTACAGTCTTTGCTTCCATTTACGCAAAAACACATGGTGTTCCGTCAATGGCGGTAATACCAGAAGTGCTAAAACAGATTCAGAATGAATACGGTCCAGAACCTGCTTTAATTGTTGGTATGAAATTTCTGAAAGACTTCAAGCAGGTCTCGGCTATATTACTAGCCAATATAAAAGGAGAAGCAGCATCTGTGGCGATCCACCAGAAGTTGAAGGAAACAGATATAACAGATCAACCAATTGAGCTTGCCAGAATTATAGAAAAATGTTATGAAGAACTAGGTAGAGACAGCTTGGGTGGAAAACCAGTAAAGCCCCAACTGTTTGAAAATCCTGAAAAAATATTTATTAAAAATAATTCAAACACTCCTAAAAAGAGCTGGGATGTAAATAAACAATCCACTCCCAAAGAAAAAGTTTTCCAGTCCAGAGGAAGGTCTCCTCGACGGAGGGAAAGAACTCCGACTCGAGAACACCAGTCTCCCCAGAGGGAGCCCTCTGAGAAAAGATATAACCTTAGAAATAGGGATAATTTGAAGAAGCCTGATAGATATCAAAGTATTGATACACGTCCCTCTCGATCTTTTTTGCAGAAATCAGAAAGAAGAGGATGGTCAGACCCAGGAGAGCACACCAAGTCCAAAGACAAGGAACCTGCTCAAAGTAAAAAACCTCAATTTCCAATAAAGAAGGTAGCCAGTATTAGAGTAATCGAACATGCCGAGAATACTGAGGACACAGTTGAAAAACGGGGAGTGGGCACAGACAATGCTAGACAGTGCAGCAGAAATCACCATAGCTCGCAAGATCCTGATGAGTCATCTGGAGACAGTGGACACGAATGAATACACTCAGGTAGAAACTGCCGACACCAGAGTTAGCGAGCCCCATAAGATATACGAAATAACATTGCGAATAGAGGGTGATAAGACTAGGAAAATAATGGGTCTATTTTGGGATAAACTCTCAAAAGGCTATGACGTTCTGTTAGCTGAAAAAGATTGGCCCCCAGAGTTTGTCAGGGAGTGCCCTAGTGGCGAAGAAATGATTATGCCTGCCTTCTCAAATCACATTCCGATTCACAAAAAATATACTTCTGCAAGGAAATGGGCAGTAGCACAGGCACCAGCATTATATAAAAATCATGTAGGATGGGATGAGGACTCTCCTCCCCACAAAATCCAGTTAAAAAGTCAACCGACTGCACAAAGGCAGTATCCAATTAAGAAAGAAGCTAAAAAATAAGTCAGGGAGATTTTAGATCAACTTGAATACCAGGGGGTGATTGAAACATGCACCTCTCAAATGAGCAATCCTTTGTTTCCTGTCTCCAAACCAGACAATTCATATCGTCTAGTTTTGGATTACAGACACCTTAACGCATGTTGCAAAACATTTGCAGTACAAAATTCGCATAGTGCTGCACTAATGAATAACATAGTTAGGAAAAAATATAAAACGACATTAGACATATCCAATGGTTTCTTTTGTCAAAATATTGCACCAGAAAGCAGATATTTGACCTCTTTCTCAGTAATGGGGTCACAGAAAATTTCTGTAGGCTCCCACAGGGATTCAAGAACAGCCCATGACTATTTTCAGCCAGAGTAACAGAGTTACTACAAATGTATGATGATGAGGCATTATCTTACGTAGATGATATCTATCTCACAGACAACGACTTGGAGACTCACTTGAAAAGAGTGAACACCATTATACTTGGGTTCGCAGCAGAGGGTTACAAATTCAACTTTAAAAAGTCTTGAATTGCCCATCTGACAGTATTATTTTTAGGATACGAATTATCAAGTGAAGGAAAAAGCTTAGCGGACAACTTCTTAGAGAAGTGCGCTGTACTCCAAGCACCAAAAACGCTGAAGAACTTACAATCGATTCTAGGCTTCCTGAATTTCGGTAGAACTTACATTCTAAATTATGCGTAGAGAGTTAAACCTCTCTACGAACTAATTAAACCTGATTTTAAACCAATCACTTGGACTCAAAAACACACAGAAATTTTGAGATCACTGCAAACAGACATGTTAGCAAAAACAAAATTAGATACACGTGACAACACACGCAATCTTGTAATCCGAATCATCCCAGGAAGATGCGGATTCACGTACCTGACCTCTAATGAGGGAGAAAAGGTACCAATTTCAATTAAATCTCACTTGTACACACAAGCAGAAAAAACATTCAGTCCAACAGAAAATACTGTGAAAGCAGTAGAAACTGTATTAGCAAATGAACGAGAACTAGCACATGGCAAAAGGATTAATATCCTCACAGCGGAATCCGCCTTCGAGGCGCTATTCAGCCCAGTAAACTGCCTACAGTGTCACTGGATCCGAAATGGATACAGTGTGTAAATTCTCTTGGAGCGGAAGATGTGAAATACTATTTCACCCAGCAATTGGAAAATCTGAATGATTTGACTTATGAAGAAGAATATCCTCTGCCAATCGAACTTCTGCCTCTCCAACAATACGCCTGTATAATCTATACAGATAGATTTGTACAGCATTTCAACGTAGAGAACAAATCCTACGATGCAGCCTGTGCGATTGTTAAAGGTCGTTGGCTGTGCGGTAAATTCAGACCGAAAATAACAAAAACTGAATCAATTAGAAACTGTTTGGCTCAGAGAGCTGAAATCAGATCTTTAAAGATGGCGCTTGAAAATGCAGAACGTGAATTTTTAGGATACAAATTATCAAGTGAAGGAAAAAGCCTAGCGGACAACTTCTTAGAGAAGTGCGCAGTACTCCAAGCACCAAAATCGCGGAAGAACTTACAATCGATTCTTGGCTTCCTGAATTTCGGAAGAACTTACATACTAAACTACGCAGAGAGGATTAAACCTCTCTACGAATTAATTAAACCTGATTTTAAACCAATCAACTGGACTCAAAAACACACAGAAATTTTGAGATCACTGCAAACAGACATGTTAGCAAAAACAAAATTAGAAACACGTGACAACACACGCAACCTTGTAATCCGAGTAATCCCAGGAAGATGCGGATTCACGTACCTGACCTCTAATGAGGGAGAAACTGTACCAATAGCTTACAAATCACATTTGTACACACAAGCAGAAAAACATTCAGTCTCACAGAAAATACTGTGAAAGCAGTGCAAACTGCTATAGCGAAAGAACGAGAATTAGCACAAGGCAAAAGGATCACTGTTCTCACAGCAGAATCAGCTTTCGAGGCACTATTCAGCCCAGTAAACCTGCCTAAAGTATCACTTGATCCAAAATGGATACAGTGGGAAAAATCTCTTGCTGCAGAAGACGTGAAATACTATTTCGCCCCGCACATGAAAAAACTGAATGATTTAAATTATGAAAAAGAATATCCTCTGTCAATCGAAATTCTCCCGCTAGAACAGTACTCCTGTATAATCTATACAGACAGATTTGTACAACATTACAATGTAGAAAATAAATCCTACGATGCAGCCTGCGCGATTGTTAAAGGTCGCTGGCTCTGCGGTAAATTCAGACCGAAAATAACAAAAACTGAATCACTGAGAAAATGCTCGTTTCAGCGAGCTGAAATCAGATCTTTAAAGATGGCGCTTGAAAATGCTAAACGTGAATTCCCGACACTAATCGTGTAAATTTCGCATTTTTGCGTCAACTCCTACAATAATGATTTGCAGAACTGGATTCAAAATGATTACAAAGATGACACAGGTGCCACAATCAAGCATAAAATGCTTTGGAAACAAGTAGTTCTTTTACAGAAAGAACTACAAAAGACTCACGTGATACACACTCTGAGTCATCAACGTGATGGCGTTCACGTTGCAGGGAATTCATTGGCTAATACAGCCATAGCGGAAGCAACTAAACCGGCTTCTGTAGCCACAAAAAAGCGTTCAGAAAAATACATAGACGGGGAAACCATGCTGGCAGTAAAAACGTTCTTAAAAGGCGACTGTGCAGCACTACCCGTGAACTATCCACTCAATTATACATACGTAATTGATGCAAACTCCGTTCCTTTTGCTCGAATCCCTGGAGTGGGGGATAGGGTAATTCCAAACACGAACCGGAGAAAGTTATTAATAGCAGACGCACACATGGGGGAAGGTCCAAGGCACAAACAGATGAAGGAATCTCTGACTGAACTACAATCAGAGTACTGGTGGCCGGAGATGAGCCTGCACCATTATAAATTTGTAAAGAACTGTCCAGACTGCGACAGAGACAGCAGTAACGAATCAAGCGGAGTAATGCCATGGCCTTGTATGAAGGTAGCGTAATGCTGTCTATATGCAATCCAGCGTCCTATTAATTGTTTAAGACTACATTCACTTTAAAAATGTGGCCCCAGCGCTCGGCTGACGCCAAAACTGTTATAAAAGATCTGCGAGTCTTTATCGGCACATACGCAATTGCCATGCTTCATTCTGACCAGGGTCCTGCTTTTAGCTCTCGAGCTTATAAGGAGGCCATGACCAGTATGGGCATTGGATTGCGATTCTCTTGTCCATTTCATCCTGAGGGAAACAGTGTAGTGGAAAGAAAAAACCGAGACATAAAGCAATCTATAACAGCGAAGGTATTAGGTTCGGGTGATGGGTGGGTCAAACATTTAACAAGTATCCAACTTAGTCTAAATAATTTGCCAAGAAATTCTCTAAAAGGTTTCAGCCCGTACGAACTATTGTTCGGAACTAGAATGTATGTTCAGGACCTTGATAGTCAGGCTTCAGTGGTAAAAGATAAAAATAAAGACTTTGACATCAAAGAACGTTTGGCTGTTTTACAGGACTTAAATGAAACAAGAAAATCCTTAAGCAACATAAAGCTAAAGCAACAGCCATCTACCACTGAAGACACACCACCTGTCCCAGCAAGATCTGTCTGGATTCCAAAGATTGGGGATCTGGTCAGGGAAAAAATAGCGGTGAAGAAGGAATTTGGGCCTTCTTACAGAAAAGCAGTACCTGTCTTAAGTATCAACGGAACAAGATCAGTAGTACTACCACCCCTTGCTGGTAAAAAGGAGAACTGAGTTGTATCCATCGACCTGGTGAAACCACAAGTATGTGGCCTATAATCAACAGTAGGCCAAGTGGACTCCCAAGAAATAACAGAATACCCACATTTGCAACAATCCAAGAGGCTCAAACTGAAAGACTAATCACATTTGATAAACCTGCACTGCACAGAGAAGGACTATGCAATAATGCCATGGAACTCGTGCCTCTTGGAACTCAAATTGAAACAGTTCGTCATGAAACACCAGTCTACAATGATGTGGCATCAGAATGTGCTAATGAAAGGCAAATGGAAAATACTATTCCAACATTCGACAGAACTGCCTCTGGCTACTTCATCAATTTCGATAACTTTTCAGAAGATCAAAGCGACCCTGAAGTAACGCCAGAAACAAAGACTTTTAAAGAAAAAGCAACAGAACTCTTTCATCAACTCAAGGAAACTTATCTTATTTCTCCATGGTTAGAGTTTTGGTTTGGGCTAGGTGTATTTTTCCTCCTGCTTTGGCTCATCATGGTACTTTGTTTGGGAAAATTCATTGAGGGAAAATACAGTTCAATGGACACAGCAAGTCAGAACATCAACTTAGTTCTGAAACTACACAGATCATCCCACGTGAAGAAAAGAGAACTATCATCGGTGAATGTCACAGCCATTCCAATACCCGGCGGGGTAGTTTGGGACAAAACTGACTATGAAATATATGGCCCGGTCGAGATCTTGAAATATCCTCACCAGTTCAAGGTTTCATTAAGTGACTTTATAAAACCAAGTACATTCTCTGATGATTGGGATTTTGAAAGTATAAATAATATGATGTCGGATTTAGTGTTGTCAGCAAAATTTACAGAACATGATTATTTGCAAGGTTCATCTAATTATGAACAGGTGTACTGTTTTTCGCATTACGCAGACCACTATTTACATAAATCTGTGCAACCTAGAAATGTTTTTAAATATAACCAATGGGAACATTGTGCTACTCCACCTAAAAGCAGTTCTAAAACATTCTATGAGAAATTCCAATACTTCTCAGGGTATAACACAAGTAATGCAGAAACATTTTATTATAAACTGTTGGATAAGACAGGGACGAAAACCATACTGATAAATACTAAATTGATATATTCAGAAGCATTTTATGAAAAAATGATTACATTTGGTTTTGATTTCTGGAAAAATAACATTGAAACAAAAACAATCTGGGGTACAAATGATTGGCAGGTACAAGGCCTAGAAGCACTATTTCGAGCCTGCATGATCCCAGAACAAATAATGTTCTTAAATGACACAATTCACCAAACAACCTGTCTTGGCCTAGCTAAGATTAAGGACCTAAACAAACCGTCTATTCCAAAGCCAATACCTGATAATGCTACCACAGATATTGAAATAGACGTATACCAAATTTTACATCAAAACAGAACATATCCTGATTGGAAAAAGTGGTTAATCTGGCAAATAGACACTAATAACTGTCAAGATAGATTCCTGAACAAAAACCAGGGGTTAACAATGACCAGACCAGACCCTAGATACTCCCAGCAACAACATCCAGGGATAGTAACAACATACAGTGTAGGGAAACTGTGCCTTGAATGGCTAGAAACATCCACACTGGCAGAAATTAAGCAACACTTATCTTTACTTGAAGATGGCGCTGACTTGCGTGATTTCATTATGGGACCACGCAAACAGCGTCAAAAACGTTTCATAGCGGCAAGTGTATACGCGGCTTACAACGAGGCATGGAAAGTAATGCAAATTGAAACAGCAGAAAAAATACGAGATATTGATCGTGTTAATTTGGAAAAATCACTTTCTGTTGTGGGCAATGGGTTAATGACTCTGTCCTCCAGAATATATTCACTGGACAGTATTGTATCATCTGCCATCGATATAATAGATAAAGACTTGCTAATGTTACAACATGGCCAGTCCCAATTACGTTCTATTGTACAGCTAGGCTGGACGTTGCAAAATCTTCGTTCAGGCTATGTGCCATGGCGTTTAATCAACACAACGTCATTGTTTTCTATCTTTAACCTCACTGATAAACAAATCAGTTTGGCACAGAAGGGAGAAGACTATACAATCCTAAGCATCGAAAAACTTGAGAGATTGCCATTGACAATGTCAGAAAGACCTGTCATTGAATGGATAATACACAGGATTATCACAATTCCGATAACAACTTTCCGATTTAAAAATTGCCTTGAGTATATACCGGCAGGCCAGTATGAAAGGTTGGGTAAAGGGTACATTAAGTCATCATGGAAATTACCATATACACACACATGCTACAGTGACAACGACAAAAATTTATTTCTTAGTGGTGAAAATTGCAAACATTCACTAAGCGGTATACTTTTGTGCCAAGGTATTAATTTACATGGGGCCTGTGAAGGGACTTCAAACAACCTTTCATGCCACCAGCACGTCACACCTGCAACGCAAATAGAGCCCTTCTTTAGGAAACTTTCTAACGGGAGTTACATTCTAATAACGGATCACAGCTATTGTGGCTTGGTGCCAGGGAAAGCATATCTCGTAAGCGTAACTTCCATGGTCACTTGCTGTATGCAAGCATTGTTCCCAAACGGCCCTGGAGATTCCGAGACGCCGATTTGGCCTCCTTTGAATATCTCTTCTATACGAATTGATACTTTAAGCAGAATGAAGTCTGTGCTTTTGCAGACAACAGTGCCCATCATGTCATCAAAAGAAACGTATGATCTCCAAGTTGCAAGGACAACATCGGAGATACATGAACTTTTATCAACAAATTGTCCTGTGCATTTCACAGAAATGCTCAGCCAAATCCTAAATATGTCGGATGCCATTGGTATCTCAAACGTATTTAAGACAATTTTTTCGGGACTGTTAACACCATTCAAAGCAGTTCTGGGAATTATTCCCAATTTTGTCCATTCGGTCTTTGGCGGCCTACCACTACTTTTGGTACTCGTAGCAGGCATTTTATTTTTGACCCTTGACTCCGGCAAGGATGGAAGAAACGATCCTAGCAATACGCTTCCGGGACCGCATAACTAAGGTCCTTGGATTGGCCCGGCTGAGAGATCTGAACATGACCTGGTTTCTTTCATTCAGACCTATATGGCAGACCTGCATCTTACCTGTGCTTCGATGTATGCTATGCGGAGAAGAATGCGTGTTAGACACCTGTCTTGCACTACCATCAGCAGTACCAATGGATATCGATACTTTGCTAAGTCCTGTAACGGCTCACGTATCGTGTTGTCCCCAGCGGCTACCAATCCTGATGACGGCATCAATCAATCAATCAAAGACATTTGTAGAGCGCACTACTTACCCGGAGGGTCTCAAGGCGCTAGGGGGGGGGGGTGCTGCTACTGCTCGAACAGCCAGGTCTTGAGCTTCTTCCTGAAGGAGAGGTGGTCTTGGGTCAGGCGCAGGTCGGTCGGGAGGGAGTTCCAGGTCTTGGCGGCCAGGTAGGAGAAGGACCTTCCTCCTGTTGTCGTTCTTCGGATGCGGGGGACGGCGGCGAGGGCGTGACTGGCTGATCGGAGATGGCGTTTGGGAGCGTAGAAGTTGATGCGGTTGTTGAGGTAGCTCGGGCCTTGATCGTGTAGGGCTTTGTGTGCGTGGGTGAGGAGACGGAAGGTGATTATTTTGTTTACGGGGAGCCAATGCAGGTCTCTCAGATGTCCGGAGATGTGGCTGTGTCGTGGGATGTCGAGGATGAGTCTGGCTGAGGTGTTCTGGATCCGCTGGAGTCTCTTCTGGAGCTTGGCGGTGGTTCCGGCGTAGAGGGCGTTGCCGTAGTCCAGTCGGCTGGTGACGAGGGCCTGGGTGACCGTCTTCCTGGTCTCGGTGGGGATCCACCGGAAGATCTTCCGTAGCATGCGCAGGATGTTGAAGCACGACGAGGAGACGGCGTTGACTTGTCTGGTCATGGAGAGGGAGGAGTCCAGGATGAAGCCCAGGTTGCGTGCGTGGTCTGTCGGTTTGGGTGCGGTGCCCAGGGCGGGGGGCCACCAGGAGTCGTCCCAGGTGGAGGGCGAGGAGCCCAGGATGAGGACTTCCGTCTTGTCTGATTTCAGTTTCAGGCGGCTGGTCGTCATCCACTCGGCTACGTCTTTCATCCCTTCGTGAAGGTCGGCTCTGGCGGCGGCGGGGTCGTTGGTCAGGGAGAGGATCAGCTGGGTGTCATCAGCGTAGGAGATGATGTTGAGGTTGTGTTGGCGTGCGATGGCCGCGAGGGGGCTCATGTAGACGTTGAAGAGGGTGGGGCTCAGCGAGGATCCTTGAGGGACGCCGCAGATGACTTCGGTGGCCTCTGACTTGTACGGTGGTAGGCGGACTCTCTGTGTTCTTCCGTCGAGGAAGGAGATGATCCATTCCAGTGCCTTCTCCTGGATTCCGACGTTGCTGAGGCGCTGCACTAGGGTGCGGTGGCAGACAGTGTCGAATGCCGCAGAGAGGTCTAGGAGGATGAGGGCCGCTGTTTCTCTGTTGTCCATCAGGGCTCGGATGTCATCGGTGGCAGCAATGAGGGCGGTCTCGGTGCTGTGGTTGGCTCGGAAGCCAGACTGTGAGGGGTCGAGGGATCCATTTGTCTCGAGGAAGGCGGCCAGCTGTTTGTTGACGGTCTTCTCGATGACTTTGGCTGGAAACGGGAGGAGCGAGATGGGGCGGTAATTCTTGAGTTCGGTGGGGTCCGCTGTAGGTTTCTTTAGTAGGGCGCTGAGTTTGACGTGCTTCCAGCTCTCCGGGAAGGTGGCAGTGTCGAAGGAGGTGTTGATGATGTCCCGCAGGTGGGGTGCGATGACAGCGTCGGCCTTGTTGAAGACGTGGTGAGGGCAGGGGTCGGTTGGAGATCCGGAGTGGATGGAGTTCATCATGCGGACGGTGTCTTCGGTGCTGATCGGAGTCCAGGCGCGGAGGGTGGTGGTGGGGGGCGGTGGTTCGGTCGTGGCATGCGTCGGTTGAGTGCTGAAGCTGTTGTGTATGTCCGCGATCTTGTTGTGGAAGTAGGAGGCGAGGGAGTAGCAGAGGTCTTGCGCTGGGGTGATGTTGTTGTTTCCGGCGTTGGGGTTGGAGAGCTCTTTCACGATGTTGAAGAGTTCCTTGCAGTTGTGTGCGTTGTTGTCCAGCCGGTCCTTGAATGCAGTTTTCTTGGTGGCGCGGATCAGTTGGTGGTGCTTCCGGGTGGCAAGCTTGAGGGTGGTCATGTTGTCCGGTGTTGGTTCCCTTCTCCAGGCATTCTCGAGGGCTCGGCAGTTCTTCTTGGAGCTCTTGAGTTAGTCGGTGAACCATGGGCCTTCTTGCTGCCGGGTCTGCTGGGCGGGGTCCTCAGTGGGGGGAGTTTGTCCGCGCAGTTGCTGATCCACTTCGTGAGGTTGTTGGCGGCCTGGCTGGGGTTCGCTGAGCTGGCGGGAGGGTGCTGGCTCAGGGAAGCGGCGAGCTGGTCAGCTGTGATCTTGTTCCAGCTTCTTCGGGCAACCTGTTGCTGGTGGTGGTGGATCGTCGTTCTTCTGAAGGTGAAGTGGACGCAGCTGTGGTCCGTCCAGTGGAGTCCAGTGGCGTGGCTGAAGGCGATGTCTTTGCTGGATGAGAAGACGGCGTCGAGTGTGTGTCCGGCGAGGTGGGTGGGGGTGGACACCAGCTGCATTCGTTGAGACTCCTGCGCTACGACGAGGTGGCGGCAGTGAAGCAAAAAATGAAAGCAGCATCACCCAGGTACGACCTTCTGTGAGCATAGCTGATCCAGACATCGATGATAGCAATCATTCTCACAACTGCCTGGTTACTGCACTATCGAACCTGGTAGAACTGTCACCTGAATATGTAGACCTATTCTTTGAGAGCCTGTCTGATAGGATGTTCTCCCCTGAACAGAAACAATGAATTTTAGAAAACAATCCGGCGCACAGCGTTCCCAGGAACTCTAAATTCGGCCTTCAGTTTTGATCAACAAAAACTACTAAAAAGCATTTGGAACTCTATTTTCCTTCTCCCCATGAGAATTTTTTTTTTGAATCAGACATTTTTCAAAATATTTACTTTTTTCTGGCACACATACTTTGCTTAAAGTAGAACTATTCATAAAGAACAGAGCTTCTATTTTTAGTAAGATCTAGAGAAAAACTTTACCTCAAGCCTCTAGCACATTTCACAGCAATTGTTTTTATATGTGATGAAATAGTCTCGCCCTTCTTTTCTGTATTAAGAGACATTTCATGTGTAATTTTTTCGCAAAAATCGTTCAAACTGATTACATATGCAATAATTTTTGAATGATTACTATGCTTGAAAACGTACAGTACCTATATTCTCATGTATTTCATATACGCCATTTCAAATGCAATATGTATTTTGGGGTGGGTAGGAATACACGCGCATCTTATTGCTTTAGTTTTTAGTAATTTGATGGACATAAATTCGTGGAGTGGGTGTTGTGTTCTATCTAGGACCCCGATCAATATTGTGACCTCATGGCCCTATACGGCTATAATTAATAGATATCCCTATAATGGCATAAATGATCAGAGCCATATTTCAGTAACTCGTCTCTGCAGCTCATTACAGTACATGACACAGCAGAAGCCACTTCCTTAGATTCCTAGATAACACACCGAGTTCTTTCGACAGCTTAAACCCCCCAGCAACCTGGGAAAGCCCCGCTTGCTTTGTTTTGATTAGTAATAGAACTCTTGCAAGCACTGTAAGAACGACCAGTTCTTAGTGACATCTTTATTGACGTCTTATGTCCAAAAACTTACGTCAAACTCGGCACCTTTCAGGTATAAATAATACCAACGTTGCCTTAAGCAAACGCGGTGGTGGTGAATACTGGAGCAGAACAGCTGTCCCTTGCAGAAAGCCCAGCAGATGCGAGAAGCCCACGGACGCTGCCCCTCCTCCTTGACGCGCTGACAAAGACACTGTCTTTTCTCCTGCCGAGAAAATCCAGCTCCGGCGTTTCCAGCCTACCCTTGCTGGTAACTGGAATATCGAGTCCTGAAAGGAGATACCAGACCTCCAACATTCTACACCAGAGGTACGGTGCTGACTAAACCCTTAGAGAGAATTCTTGAAGCAAACTCTTGGCAAAACCAACTTAACTTAAACTGCTACTTACTTACTCCCTCCCACGTATTAGGCTTAGGTCAGGTACACTGGGGTAGGCGTAGTTAGAAGCACCAGTTGAGGACGTTATCCAAATGTATATATGAATGTATATATTTTATTCATTTTAACTATCCTATGGCTAAGAAACCATATCCATGCTTTTACAGTATTATTTCGTGATACTCCTATTACTGTACGCACTTTTTATAATAACAAGTCTTGCAATTGTGGCAATTCATTTCTCTTGCATGGGAAGGAAGACTGCTCAATAAATAATATCTTTTATTGAAAACGCCCGTCTCTCTATTCTCTGCATAACTGGTGAAAGTAATTCTGCACAACTGACTGAGTGAAATAGCTGTCTATTGTTTCACACGACTCTAGAGATTGACTCTTATTCTGAGGAGCAAAGTTGTCATGTTAATGCGGTTGTTGGAAAACTGAATCCCTTCTTGTCTGAGCCAGGGAAGCTGATCACTTCCTATTCAGTCAAGAAAGTTTCCAGTGATCTCTGAGCTAGCTGGTGCAAACCCAATTAAGTCTAACATAGTTAGTAGAGACCTAGAAGACCGCACTCCTACGTCTACACTGCTGTTTATGTTATTCCAATGCGCAGGGCCTATAGGGAAAATAGGAACTACACTACACCATAATTATGAGTTAATAGAGGTGTAAGTAGTAATTAATTGTGAACACAAACCTTTATTGTAGATATTGTTTATAATGAATATGTTTGGTTACATAGTTTTGTACATAGCTTTGTGACATCAATG